>NW_026129875.1:17365-32852 GCF_022985175.1 Labeo rohita | reverse complement strand
TACATTCCTTGCTGTAGTAAGTAAAAAATATCGGTTTACATTTCCAAACACTCTGTTTGCCATTAATTGTAATAATCTAGTGAGATTTTTGTTTACACAAGGAGTCTGACAACAGCCTGTGCTCCATACAAAAATCTCACTGTATTATTATAATTAATGGCAAAATGAATGTTTAGAAATGTAAACTCATATTTCCTACTGACACACTACAGCCAAAGACCGACTTTAACAGACTTTAAACCATTTTTTAGCTGATGAAAATACTAGTGGCCTAAGACTTTTGCACAGGACTGTATATATATATATATATATATATATATATATATATATATATAATACACAAAATTACGGTTTGCATTTCTAGTACAACCCTATTTCCACATGCACTGGAATATGCATTATATTGGACGATAAATTTTCAGAAGAAGCTGTGGAGGGGTGAACACAGAGAAAACTACAGTAGATGGGGAACCGATTGCTCCTTTTATGACAATGAACCGCACAGATGCAGATATTATAACAATCTATTGATAAACACACACCTTGTCTGTTTATCACTCTGCTCCGCCCATGATTCAAATACTTAACTTTCAATATTAAATATAACAGTACTGTAATCAATGTGTTAAAAAAAAAAAAAAAAAAAAAATCATAATTTATTATCTTGTGCTTTGCCTTCCTCTCTTATTCTTATAAAGGCTGCATTCTTTGAGGATGTCTTAACATATATGTTGTACACAGTTGCATACTTATTTTTATTATTTGGAAATGACACTTCGACCTTTTAGTTTCTTTCTTTGGGGATATGGTAGGCTATACCTATAGGTATACAGGTCCTTTTCAAAAAATTAGCATATTGTGATAAAGTTCAATTTTTTGTCCCAGTCCAGCCCTGAGTGTAAGTAATGATATAATTCACTCCATTCCTTTCCCAGTTCACCAGACACTTATTTGCATTTATTTCGGGAGTAACTGGTGAATTTATGTGCTGTAAATCCGGGTGACTGGACTCAACTCGAACAAACATGGCGGCGCCCATCTCACGATATAGATCACGATCCAGATCATTTATAAATGTGTTAAAACGGCAAAATACACTCACTCACACGTATTCGTGAATCGGAATATCAGTTGAAGACATGGTAAGCAAGTGTGTGAATATTTTGAATAAAAAGGAAAAACGAAATAAAAGCGATATGTCATACAGCGCTATAGTGGCTGCGGTGTGTCACGTGACAATCATGACGCGTCGCCATGGAAACAATAAAGGGAACGTTATGAAATAACGGTCGCCTAAAAAAAAGTGGATTTACAGAGACTTACATTTACATTCAGCTTGTGTGCAGTTTTTGTCTGGCCAAAAAAACAGACATAATGTTCATGCTCTTGCTATAACCTAAATTTTGACCAGTTAATAAAAAACAAGCTTATGTGGATTCTACACATTTAAACAATTCAGATAATTATCTAGATTTATGGAGCAGATAAAATACATATAATCATTTATTAATCAGTTGTCATTTTGACTTAACTCTTTTCTTTATTTAAAGGCTGAAATGTGAGGTTTACCTTTTATGAAACCTTTTTAAAGCTTTATTTGATCATTTACATTAGATATTTGAACATGCCATATAAGTTGTCAGTCACGTTGTCATTTAAAATCCGGACATCATTGGTACTGTTATTGTTTTACTGATTAGGCAAACCAAAAGTCATTTTATTTGTTGTTTGTTGATTTTAAATATAAAACTTGATGTAATTTATGTGTCAGTACTTTTTGAACATTTCCAGCACATTTTACAAATACCATGATAATACTGATAACTGTGATAATTTTGGTCACTATAATCATGATAGGAAATTTTTATACCGTTACATCCCTAACTTTTCTCATGTGTCAAACCTCAGCATCCCTGAACAAATCACTTTCTGCTACTAACATTAATAGTTTAATGGAGAACAAAACTCTTTATTCTCAGCTAAAGAAAAACACAAGAACATTTTTTAAAATCATTTTCCAGAGCAACAAGATTTCCCATGACATGTTTATATTTTTCTAATTTCCCACACATTTTACAGGACTAAAATCAGTAATTAATTTTCCAGGTTTTCCAGGATGCATGGGAACCCTAGATAAATGTATTTTTCAGATGAAAGCAAAAATGATTAACTTACAGAGCTCTTTTAGATGTTTTGATGACTGCCAATAATCTAATGAGATACTCGTCTGATTTCTTGAATTTCTGAAGCTCAAACTCCTCCAGCTCCTCCTCTGATGTCAACAACACAAAGACCAAAGCAGACCACTGGGCAGGTGAAAGATCAGCAGATGAGAGACTTCCTTTGCTAAGGTGGGTCTGAATGTCTTTCACCAGAGTTTGGTCGTTCAGTTCATTCAGACAGTAGAACAGATTGATGGATCTCTCTGGAGACAGATTAGCTTCAAATTTCTGCTTGATGTACTGAACTATTTCCTTTTTGATTTGATCATTTCTATCCTGCTGTGTCAACAGACCCTGTAAGAGTCGCTGATTGGACTGGAGTGACAAACCGAGGAGGAATCGAAGAAAAAGATCCAGGTGTCCATTATCACTCTCTAGTGCCTTGTCCACTGCAGTCTTGAGCAAATCAATATTGGTTTCACTTTTGTTTTCCTGTTCTATAGAGTCTTGATCAAACACACATTTCTTGTTGATGTCTAGAAACAGATGAGCATAAAGGGCTGCAATAAACTCTTGAATGCTCAAGTGAACAAAGCAGTACATGGTACCAAGAACAATCCCTGTTTCCTCCTTAAAGATCTGGGTACACATGCCTGAATACACTGATGCCTTATAGACATCAATACCACAATCTTTCAGATCTGTGTCATAAAAGATCACATTGTTTCTTTCCAGCTGATGAAATGCCAGTTTCCCCAGTGAAAGGATGGCATCTTTATCCCAGGAAACATCTGGTGTATATTCTCCATCATACTTTCGTCTGCTCTGCAGGATCTGAAAGCGGAAAAAGTGTGTGTACATTTGTGTCAGAGTCTTAGGAATGTCTTCAGTATTTGATTCCTGTAGTGTTTTGGATTTGTCATCAGCCTTATTGTTTTTCACATCATTATTTTTTCTCCTCCAAAATGTTCTGGAGAACAGTGGCTGAAATCCAGCAGAAGACTGGGATGTGGCACATGATAAAGAGACTCTTTGATTGTTTAACATGATCAATGATTTCTCTGGCCAGATCCTCATCTGTGAATCTTTTTCTGAAGTACTTCTCCTTTTGTGCATCATTGAATCCTCGTATCTCTGTCAGCCGGTCGATACAGTCAGGAGGAATCTTACCGGCAGCTGCTGGTCTGGTGGTGATCCAGATGAGAGCAGAAGGAAGCAGATTTCCCTTGATGAGGTTTGTCAGGAGAACATCCAGAGAGACCGGTGATGAAACATCAGACCACACGTCATTACCATCAAAGTTTAGAGGAAGACGACATTCATCCAAACCATCAAGAATGAACAGAACTTTTTGGTTCCTTCTTGTAAGGTTCAGTCCTTTTGTCTCAGAAAAAAATTGAGTTATAAGGTCCATTAAACTTAGTTTTTCTTGATCCTTTAAGTTCATCTCTCTGAATGGAAGAGGAAATATGAAGCTGATATCTTGATTTTCTTTTCCTTCAGCCCAATCCAGAACAAACTTCTGTACAGAGACTGATTTTCCGATGCCAGCAACTCCTTTTGTCAGTACAGTTCTGATCTGCTTGTCTTGTTCAGGTGCTTCAAACAAATCTGTGCATTCAACCTGTATTTCTTGTGATTCATGACGCCTGGAAGCAACTTCAATCTGTCTTACCTCATGTTCAGTATTGACCTGTTCACTACAACCCTGAGTGATATAGAGATCTGTGTAGATGTTATTCAGAAGTGTAGAGTCACCTTGCTTTGCAATTCCTTCAAACACACATTGATACTTTTCTTTTAGACTACACTTTAGCTGATGAATGAAGACCAGCACATCTAAACAGAAACAAAAAAAAAAAAGATTTTTTTTTAATCTTATTTTCTAAGTCATTTATAAGTGACAGTCTGACAGATTGTCACGAGTCTCTTACCTTCTAAAGTATCAGCAGCTTCATCTTGCTTCATCTCTCTCAGGAAGTAGAGTGTGAGATCTAGAGCTGCTTCTTTGATACTGCATTTTTTCTCATTAAAATCCTTCACAAAGTATTGCAAGTCCTCTTTTTGCAATATTTTCTTAAACTTGTCTAGTTCTTTCTTCAGAAATGTGACTATTTTGCTCTCTAGATCCTACAAAGCAAGGCAAAAATGAAAAAAAACAAAAAACTATTTATTCAATAATTAACAAATATTTGTAAAAAAAAAAAAAAAAAAAAATCTATTTGAAACAAATGTTAAATAGCTGTCAGTATAATACAGTACATTCTTTTTTTATTTCATGGGTTCTTAAAAAGAAAAAAATCGTCAAGAAGAATTTTAAATAACATTTATCTTACACAGGGTTTCTGCAGGTTTTGTGAGGGTAAATTTAAGACTTTTCAAATACATTTTTAAGACCAACTAAAGAACATTTAAGGGGAAAAAAAAATTGTTTGTTATTAGTTCATTTGAGTTTTCCCTCTTTTCCTTGCTTTCCTTCAGTTTTAAGCAGCTTGTAAACAGGGCTGCTGCTGGCCAAATGGGTGCCCCAAGCAGAATTGTATTGTTGTGCCCCCTCCCTCATTTTTTTTAAAAAACAAAACAAAAAAAAAAAAAACACATATTATACAGGATCAAAATAGAACTTTAATAAAATATAAAAGTAAATTAATCAATTGCAATTAAATTGTATTATTTATAAATTACAGTTGTAGATCTAGACAGTTACCTATGATTATAATTATATTAGGCCTAATATAGTTGTCTAATTGATTAGATAACTGCAAGTGTAACAACAACAATTATTAAGCCTTTGGCGCCCTTTGCAGGCATTTGTAATAATATGTAATGTACATAAATTATTTGATATTAGCCCACATTATGCATTTTAACAGTGTTATTTCATGAAACCATAAGATTATTTTTAATTAACCGATCATTATTCCCTCATTGTTTTTATATCGGTTAATGCATTTTAAAGCCATGGAAGCTAGTAAGGCAGGCACATTGGTGATGGTAAAATTATTACAGACATTAAAACATGTTATTAACGTCAACAGCCGAACAAGTTTCTCAGGATTATGAACACACCTGTTTGCACATATTCTGCGCTGGTACTGCTTGTAAAAGCATCCTTCACATTTTACTTTCACTTTAAATTAGCTGCATTAACGTAACAAACTCTTATTAACAAAACGAATAATAATACATATATACGTATAATACTACATGTTATATGTTAGCCTAGTATAAAATAATAACTTTACACAATGTTTAAATAGGTATAGAAAACTGAAAAACACTGTGTAACCAAATAAATAAGAAATGTAGAATGTTTATTAGCAAAATGAATAAGAAAGCTTGGAAGCACAGCATACACCTTGCACGCTTAATATAAATTTAAAAAATATACAGTTTAAATAAATAAAAATTAGCAAACACGGTGGAACCAAATAAATATGAAACTTCCACTATCACCTTAGATAAATGGCAGAAGTCAACAGGCTTTTCAAAATCCAAAACATTTTTAAAACAGGCACTTTTGCATTTCATTTTGAAACTCTTCCACCATAGTCTTGTCTTTCTAACCTCACTCTTCTTGTCAGTCAGCTCCACTCACTCTACGTGATAAATGAAATCTGATCTGTGATGCGACTGTCGTTCGGTGCACTGCATTGAGCAGCCGCGTTCAGTTTTAATTGTATTGTCTGTTCACTGACTAAACTAAATTATTTGTATTACTAAATTTATTACAAAAGAAATTACGTACTTCACTTTAAAATGAAACAGATGCCTAAAAAAATTTTTTTTTTTCCATTGGAGACAACAAATATTAATCAGAAAATAATAATGACAATAATAACTATGACAACAAAAGGAACAAACAATACAACAATAATAATATTGATTTCATTTAGATTTGGAAAGGGTGGGGGTGGGGGTGAAGGGTTGGGCATACAAATAAATAGTAATTTTAATAATAAACCACTGAAATAATATTACTAATATTAAATAATAACTATGACAACAAAAATAATAATAATAATAATAACATTATTATTATATATATAAAATACATAAATCATAATTATTAGGGTTGCATACATACATAGCACCTGACACATTTCATAGGATGCCATAAATATGATATGGGGCATACCAACATACACATCCCTTTGAAAAAATTTGCACACCTACATCAATAATTATTTATTTGTGTTTTTTAAATGATCCCTCCGTGGCTACCACATACTTAGCGGCCTGATTTCAGCATTTGGTACATTAGGAAATGGGCCAGAACAAGGGCAAGAGATCCAAAGAGAACTGGGGGGATAGATTACCTATTAAAAAAAAAAAAAAAATAATAATTAATTAATTAAACACATAAGCATATAAATAAGTGTTTTCTTATCAGTGTTATGCTCCACCCTTCCCAAAAACTTCTCAAATATTATTCAAATGAATACAAATAGTAGTTTAGGTGCAGATGCGTTGTTGTGGTTGGTCTCAGACAAAGAAGGTCAATAGATTATGACTGCTGGAGGGTAATTAGAGATGAGCAGAAGGGGTGTGATTCTACTGTATTACTATTAAATGAACTGGATAGACTTTCCATTGTGATATAATCAGTTAGTAGATTCTTCCAGGATGCAATATGTATGGAATTTCTTGATTTCCAGTTCATGAGGATAGTTTTCTTAGCGATAGCCAGCGCCACTAAGAGTAACTGACTGTTTATTTTGTCTAAGTTGATTATGGATATATCTCATAGCAAACAAAGTGATTGAGAAATTGGGATGTGACATCCCATAGTGACAGATAGTGATTCAATGACATTTTCCCAAAAATTTTTAATTGGAGTGCAATACCAAAGGGCGTGAGCATATGTGTCTGGGTTATTTTGGGTGCAATGTGAACATGTTTCTGAAGTGAATCCAATTTTAAACAATTTCTGTCAGGTTAGGTGAAATCTGTGAAGTACCTTATACTGTATAAGTTGTAGGTTGGCATTTTTTGTCATGAAATACATGGTGAAAGGTCAAGATTTTGATTGAAATCAGCATGATTTGATAGGTCTGATTCCCATTTGGACAAAAACTATTACTCCTGATGCCGTATTTCTGGACCAATTATGAAAATGAGGCCAGATTATTACTATGAAAGATGTGTTGAAGTTGTGTAATGCCCTTTTCAGCCCATGTGTGTAAGTTACGTGGTTTCTTATTAATTGTTAAATCTGGATTATTCCAAATGAGGGTTTATTCAGGTGGTGCAAGAGGAGTGTTTGTGATTTGGTGTAATTTGTCAATTTTATCCTTGGGGTCTTATTTTTCCTTTAAAATTTGGTGATGATTGAGTGACAGATTTAAACCAGGTGAGATCTGTATTGGGATCATTGAGAATAAGTAGTTTAGTTAGGGAGTATTCCAGTAAAATTTGGTAATGATTGAGTCTGCCCATAATGGATAGTGGTATAACACTAACTAGCTCTGACAGCCTGGGGGAAACATTAATTCCTAAATATGTGATGTGATTGGTGTATAAAGTAATAGGTGATGTCTGGGGTGTCACATCGGAGCTATTCTGATTTAATGAAAGAATAGATGATTTACTCCAGTTGACGGAGTATTCAGAAATATGAGAGAATGAATCAATAAGTTTAATTGTTTCCTGTAATGATGATTGAGGATCTTGTAAATACAGTAGTATGTCATCTGCGTAAAGACTGATTTTGTGCTGCATGTTTAATGTTTGAACTCCTTTAATGTAACTGTTTTGTCGGATGGCTGCTGCTAATGGTTCAGTAAAAATGGTGAATAATGAGGGGGAGAGTGGGCATCCTTGTCTAGTCCCCCAGTGCAGTGTGAAGCTACGTGATGTTAGTCCATTGGTGATGACAGTTGCTGAAGGTGATGTATATAAAATTTTAATCCAATTAATAAATGACTCACGAAAATTAATGCCACGATCATATAAATAAAGACTTTCTGCTCTAATTTAAGACCTTTCAAGTTCTTAATTCACTAGTGTTGCTTTCGTCAATGAAAATTATGACTAAATATCCTCGGAAAAACCTTTTACATGTGACTTTTTCAATAAATTGTCAGAATTAATGCTGGTTTGTGAAAATGACTATAATTAAATGTATAATGCAATATTGTTTACGAATAAAAACAAGACTAAATGTGGTTTACAAAATAAAAACTATGCTAAAATGTCTCTTCATTTTCGTTGACCAAAACGAGACGAAATGAAATATAACTATATTTCATTTTGTTTAGTCGCGTTATTATTTTTTGCAAATTTCTTGTGCACAGACGCAGGCGAAGTCAAAAACAATACCCACTAAGGACCGGGGGATTATAGGCCTGAAATTACAATTATTAAGACTGTTATTATTATTATTATTATTAGACAGTTATTACTATTATTATTAGACAGTTATATACCATTATCAGCACATGTTGAAGTAGATTCATGTCTGAGAGAATATGCACCGTATTGCAGCGTTAGAAAACTCTTAAGTTATTTTTTTACTTTCACTTTCTATATAGTGAATTGTAAAGTTAACTGAAGTTAAGTTTAAGCCCTAATAGACTATATGACAGATCAGAGCCAATGCTTCAGGGAAATTACTTTGCCGGTCCAACAGCAGACTGCAGGGAAAGATTTGTGTTCACCGTTTCACACACACCAATCACGTGCGCATATTTGTACTAGGTACTTATACTATATTGACTGATAGAATTGCATTACTAAAAAGAGACTAAAATACAATTTTCATTGACTAGACTAAAATGTCATCAATTTTCATCGACTAAAACTAGACGAAAATAGTCATGGACAATTATAACTAAAATAAGACTAAAATGATTTAGACTTTAGCTCAGTTGTGTAAAACTTGACTAGACTAAAAATCATGAACAGTGACTAAAACTAATAAAAACTAAAATGACAGCTTCATACAAAGACTAGACTAAAACTAAAATTAAAACAGGCTGCCAAAAACAACACTATAATTCATGGAAAAGCGATTTAAGACTTTAAGACTTTAAGACCCGCGGAAACCCTGTTAAACTATTTTTCAATAAATTGTCAGAATTATTAATTATTTATGAAAATGTGTTTTATTACCTGGAAGATCTGCAGGAAACTGTTTGTAAAGTCCTTTTTGGTTTCTGTTAGACTGAAAAATCTGGAACTAAGGTTTGATTTTGAAGTCTGCTGCTGAATAAAATAATAAATCAAAATACTGCTTTTCTGGGAAAATGAAAATACATTAAAAATCTCATGTAAACATTTTTAGCAAAGAGAAAAACAATACTTTAATCAATTTATGAACTATAAAGTTTTATGATCATTACTGATCACTGATACAGTTTAATATGTAAACAAAAATAAGAAACATCAAATACCATTTGGGTTGTGAAATGATGTTTTTCACTGAAGTCTGGTCCTTTTATCATTGACCCGCTACTCTTCACAGACACAGATTGGACACATGTGAGCCTGATCTTAAACTAATTTAACAGAGAGAAAAACAAACTTTAATAAATTTTATGAACTACACATTCTTATAGTCCTTCACAGAAACACTTTCAGATTTTAAAGATAGCAGTCATTCTTGTTTACAGACTCACATTTGTGTAATAACTTTTGGTTTGTGATATTTTTCTAACTGAAGAAAACATTTTCATTTTTGACTAAAATGGAGAGCAGAAATGTCAGCAGAAACAGACACAGTTCTGTTAGCATTCTTCAATTAAAAAGACCATATGATCATATTTTAAAACCATCACTTTGTAACAATCTGGGTAACAATATCTTCGTAATAATTACCGTATCCATTTGACCTCAAGTCCAAGTCTGAGCTGAATGTTTCACAGTGGTAAGCTTTTATTTTGCAACTCTCTTAACTTTCAGATACAATATCATAAAGTTGTAATTTTTCTTCTTCAATCTAACAACTTTATGTCTTGAGGTGCCAACATAAAATACAGTTATTTAAGTGTAGTTTATTGTATTTTGCTTACAATTTATTTAGGTGTGTATAGCTCATGTGTGTATGTACTGCAGCTTCATAAAGTGTGCTGTACACAAGCTAACCTTTGGGTTGTACGGATCAGGAACAGCATGATAAATAAATCTTAACCACTGATTCCAAACAAAGTGGGTTTGCTTTCGCATCCAAACACACAGCATCTCCACAACATGACGACAACACTACAACTCACTGAAAAACCAAAATCACTGCCTCATTTAAAATGATGATTTTGATTTCAGTTCTCAGATAAAACAATATTTTTTAATCAATTTTTTAATTAGGAAGTAAACATTTTTAGCAAAGAGAAAAAAAAAATATTTTAACAAATGTATGAACTATAAAGTTTTATGATAATTATTCACTGATACACTTTCTGATACAGTTTGTGTGTAAACAAAAATAAGAAACACATCAAATACCATTTGGGTTGTGATGTTGTTTCTTCACTGAAGTTTGGTGCTTCATCCTTTGACCGGTCACTCTTCACAGACACAGAGCTGGACACATGTGAGCCTGATCTTACACTAATGACACAGAGAGAAAAGAAACTTTACTACAGGAGGTTCATCTGTGTTTTATATCAGCACACATTCTCACTAGTCCTTCACAGAAACACTTGCAGAGTTTTAAAGATAGCAGTCATTCTTGTTTACAGACTCACATTTGTGTAACAACTTTTGTAAAGTATTTCTGATCTAACTGAAGAGAACATTTTCATTTTTGACTAAAATGGAGAGCAGAAATGTCAGCGCTACACAGTTCTGTTAGCATACTTCAATTAAAAAGACCATATGATCCTATTTTAAAACTTCATCACTTTGTTTATTGGTTGTAACAATAACAGTAACAATGTCGTAATAATTACGTTTCACAGTGGTAAGCTTTTATTTTGCAACTCTCTTAACTTTCAAATACAATATCATAAAGTTATAATTTTTCTTCTTCACTGCAACAACTTTATGTCCTGAAGTGCCAACATAAAATACAGTTATTTAGCTGTGGTTTATTGTATTTTGTTTATGTGCTGTACACAAGCTAACCTTTGGGTTGTACGGATCAGGAACAGCATGATAAATAAATCTTAACCACTGATTCCAAACAAAGCAGGTTTACTTTCACATCCAAACACACAGCATCTCCACAACATGACGACAACACTACAACTCACTGAAGCCTCGTCTTCTCTTTGTGTATACCTTTGAACAGCATTACGCTAATATTTCACACTGTGATGCAGAGATTTGTGAAATTAATATCTGGCCTTAATCAAGGCATTGTAGGCATTTCTGGATCAGTGTTCTCTGTTAGACAGAATAAATCACTTTGCAAGAGACTATGACCTTTGTAACGTCGAAGATGTTACACAAACAAATACATTACACACCAACGGAAAATGAAAACATTAAAAAGCATCATATGACCCCTTTTAAATTTTTAAATTAGTGCAATCATTTTTAAAGTTCTGCAAAGCATTTGTAAATATAAAAACCAAAATTTGTTAAGGTTTTGAATAAACATCTTAGCAGTGTTTAAAATATTTAAAACATACCCAGTGTTTTGATTTCAGTTCACAGATATTTATCATCTATTGGCTACTTTTAAAATTTTTTTTTTCTTTGATTAGGAAGTAAACATTTTTAGCAAAGAGAAAAACAATACTTTAATAAATTTATGAACTATAAAGTTTTATGATAATTATTCACTGATACACTTTCTGATACAGTTTATGTGTAAACAAAATAAGAAACACATCAAATACCATTTGGTTTGTGATGTTGTTTTTTTTTACTTCACTGAATAGTTTGGCATATCACCCTTTGACTGACAGTCACTGCTTCACAGAAACAGAGCTGGACACATGTGGGAAAGTCTGACCTTTCACACAATGACACAGAGAGAAAAGAAATTTTACTACAGGAGGTTCATCTGGGTTGACAATATTTCATTACTAAAAAGAGACTAAAATACATTTGACCTAAAATGTCCAAGTCTGAGCTGAATGTTTCAAAGTGGTCAGCTTTTATTTTGCAAAATCTAAAATTACTTTTAGTTGACTAAAATACTAGACTAAAAAGTTGTAATTTTGACTAAAACTAATAAAAACTAAAATGACAGCTTCATACAAAGACTAGACTAAAACTAAAATTAAAACAGGCTGCCAAAAACAACACTATAATTCATGGAAAAGCGATTTAAGACTTTAAGACTTTAAGACCCGTGGAAACCCTGTTAAACTATTTTTCAATAAATTGTCAGAATTATTAATTATTTATGAAAATGTGTTTTATTACCTGGAAGATCTGCAGGAAACTGTTTGTAAAGTCCTTTTGGTTTCTGTTAGTCTGGAAATCTGGAACTAAGGTTTGATTTTGAAGTCTGCTGCTGAATAAAATAAATCAAAATACTGCTTTTCTGGGGAAAATACGACTAAAATCTCTTGTAAACATTTTTAGCAAAGAGAAAAACAATACTTTAATCAATTTATGAACTATAAAGTTTTATGATCATTATTCACTGATACAGTTTGTGTGTAAACAAAAATAAGAAACATCAAATACCATTTGGGTTGTGAAGTTGTTTCTTCACTGAAGTCTGGTCCTTGACCCTTTGACCCGTCACTCTTCACAGACACAGATCTGGACACATGTGAGCCTGATCTTACACTAATGAAACAGAGAGAAAAGAAACTTTAGTGTTTTATATCAGCACACATTCTCACTAGTCCTTCACAGAAACACTTGCAGGGTTTTAAAGATAGCAGTCATTCTTGTTTACAGACTCACATTTGTGTAACAACTTTTGTAAAGTATTTCTGATCTAACTGAAGAAAACATTTTCATTTTTGACTAAAATGGAGAGCAGAAATGTCAGCACTACACAGTTCTGTTAGCATTCTTCAATTAAAAAGACCATATGATCATATTTTAAAACCATCACTTTGTAACAATAACAGTAAGAACGTCGTCGTAATAATTACCATATTATCCACTTGACCCCGAGTCCAAGTCTGAGCTGAACGTTTCACAGTGGTAAGCTTTTATTTTGCAACTCTCTTAAATTTCAGATACAATATCATAAAGTTATAATTTTTCTTCACTGTAACCACTTTATGTCCTGAGGTGCCAACATAAAATACAGTTATTTAAGTGTGGTTTATTGTATTTTGTTTACAATTTATTTAGGTGTGTATAGCTCAGGTGTTTATGCACTGCAGCTCCATAAAGCGTGCTGTACACAAGCTAACCTTTGGGTTGTACGGATCAGGAACAGCATGATAAATAAATCTTAACCACTGATTCCAAACAAAGCTGATTTTTTTTCGCATCCAAACACACAGCATCTCCACAACATGACAACAACACTACAACTCACTGAAGCCTCATCTTAAAATGATGATTTTGATTTCAGTTCTCAGATATCTATCATCTTTTGGCTACTTTTTAAGTTTTTTTTTTTTTTTTTTGTTATTTTTTAATTAGGAAGTAAACATTTTTAGCAAAGAGAAAAACAATACTTTAACAAATTTATGAACTATAAGGTTTTATGATAATTATTCACTGATACACTTTCTGATACAGTTTGTGTGTAAACAAAAATAAGAAACACATCAAATACCGTTTGGGTTGTGAAGTTGTTTCTTCACTGAAGTCTGGTCCTTGACCCTTTGACCAGTCACTCTTCACAGAAACAGATCTGGACACATCTGAGTCTGATCTTACACTAATGACACAGAGAGAAAAGAAACTTTACTACAGGAGGTTCATCTGTGTTTTATATCAGCACACATTCCTGCTAGTTCTTCACAGAAACGCTTGCAGAGTTTTAAAGATAGCAGTCATTCTTGTTTACAGACTCACATTTGTGTAACAACTTTTTTTAAAGTATTTCTGATCTAACTGAAGAAAACATTTTCATTTTTGACTAAAATGGAGAGCAGAAATGTCAGCGCTGCACAGTTCTGTTAGCATACTTCAATTAAAAAGACCATATGATCATATTTTAAAACTTCATCACTTTGTTTAATGGGTTTAACAATAACAGTAACAATGTCACTGTAATAATTACGTTTCACAGTGGTAAGCTTTTATTTTGCAACTCTCTTAACTTTCAAATACAATATCATAAAGTTATAATTATTCTTCTTCACTGTAACAACTTTATGTCCTGAAGTGCCAACATAAAATACAATTATTTAGTTGTGGTTTATTCTATTTTGTTTACAATTTATTTAAGTGTGCATAGCTCATGTGTGTATGTACTGCAGCTCCATAAAGTGTGCTGTACACAAGCTAACCTTTGGGTTGTACGGCTCAGGAACAGCATGATAAATAAATCTTAACCACTGATTCCAAACAAAGCAGGTTTACTTTCACATCCAAACACACAACGTCTCCACAACATGACAACAACACTACAACTCACTGAAGCCTCGTCTTCTCTTTGTGTATACCTTTGAACAGCTTTACGCTAATATTTCACCTTGTGATGCAGACATTTATGAAAAATAATATCTGGACCTTAATCAAGCCATTTTAGGCATTTCTGAATCAGTGTTCTCTGTTAGACACAATAAATCACTTTGCAGGAGACTATGACCTTTGTAACTTCGAAGATGTTACACAAACAGATACATTACACAATAAAGGAAAATGAAAACATTAAAAAGCATCATATGACATTTATTACATTCATTTAATTAGGAAGTTATGAAGCTCTGAAGTTCTGCAAAGCATTTGTAAATATAAAACAAAGTTTGTTAAGGTTTTGTTTTTTACAGCAAACATCTGAAACTCCAGCAGTGTTTAAAATAATGATCTAAAAACAGACTCAGTGTTACCTCTGTTTCTGTGAGAGACTCATCTCAGACTGAGAGTCCTTTCCTTGCTCTTCTGACAAACTGCAGATAAACTCCAGTGATCAGCATTGGGTTGTGAAAACAATCTGCTGTTCAGTTTGACCTGAAGATGATGATCGTTAATGAGATGAATAAATATGTTGAATTAGCATCAACAGCAACAAAAACACTATATAAAATAAAGTGAGTTACAAACAAATGCACTGTCTTGTAGAATAAACAAATAGTCTTATTGAGAAATGTCTGGTTTAAAAATACTTTCAAATTTCGCATCACAAAAACAACAGCATCAAACAGAAGACAAAATACGGAAAAATCTTCAGACACACATTCGCATTCAATAACCGCTTTTGGAAAAATCACCTACAGTCTTGTCCACTAAGAAGAGAATTTATAAGAACTTGAGACGCTCATTGTTCGGTCATTTAGGCCTGTAGCTTGTCAGCA
>NW_026129875.1:0-16865 GCF_022985175.1 Labeo rohita | reverse complement strand
TATGTCTTGAGGTGCCAACATAAAATATTGTATTTTTATTTGTTATAGTTATTTGTATTTAGGTGTGTATAGCTCATGTGTGTATGTACTGCAGCTCCATAAAGTGTGCTGTACTCAAGCTAACCTTTGGGTTTTACGGCTCAGAAACAGCGTGATAAATAAATCTTAACCACTGATTCCAAACAAAGTGGGTTTGCTTTCGCATCCAAACACACAGCGTCTCCACATCATCACATTTTTAGCAAAGAGAAAAACAATATTTTAATCAATCTATGAACTTAAAGTTTTATGATAATTATTCACTGATACACTTTCTGATACAGTTTGTGTGCAAACAAAAATAAGAAACACATCAAATACCATTTGGGTTGTGATGTTTCTTCAGTGAAGTTTGGTGCTTCACCCTTTGACTGGTCACTCTTCACAGACACAGAGCTGGACACATGTGAGTCTGATCTTACACTAATGACACAGAGAGAAAAGAAACTTCACTACAGGAGGTTCATCTGTGTTTTATATCAGCACACATTCTCGCTAGTCCTTCACAGAAAAGCTTGCAGAGTTTTAAAGATAGCAGTCATTCTTGTTTACAGACTCACATTTGTGGAACAACTTTTGTAAAGCATTTCTGATCTAACTGAAGAGAACATTTTTGTTAGCATACTTCAATTAAATGGACCAGTTAATCAAAGGTATTTGATTAGCAGTGCTTGACTGTGATTTACCCTCTTAATTCCAGTGTTAACAGTAAGGGTGTCCTAACTTTGTCACACATGGCTTTTCCATTTTGGCTTTATTTTTGTTCAGTAAATAATGACACGGTGCAATTTCCCATGTGTTTTTGTTCATCTAAGGTTTTATTTTCAAAATTTTAAGACCAGCCAAGGACCAGTTTTTTTTTTTTTTTTTTTTTTAATGATGTCCTGATATGGAAAACCATGGAATTCAATAGGGTGTCCAAACTTTTTCACATGACTGTACCTTTGAACAGCAATATGCTAATATTTCACATTGTGATGCAGACATTTGTGAAATTAACATCTGGACCTTAATCAAGCCATTTTAGGCATTTCTGGATCAGTGTTCTCTGTTAGACACAATAAATCACTTTGCAGGAGACTGTGACCTTTGTTACTTCAAATATGTTACACAGACACATTACACACTAACACAAATGAAAACATTAAAAAGCATCATATGACCCCTTTAAATTAAGTGTGCAAGCATTTTTAATGTCTGAAAACACATTTATAACCTAAAAACCAAAATCACTGATGTGGAATAATTTACTTTAATATCTACATACCCAGTGCTGAAGAGCGGCTGTAAATTGGGTTAAGATTGTAAATGATGATTTTGATTTCAGTTCTCAGATATTTATCATCTATTGGCTACTTTTTAAATATTTTTTTGTTATTTTTTAATTAGGAAGTTATGAAGCTCTGAAGTTCTGCAAAGCATTTGTAAATATAAAACAAAGTTTGTTACGGTTTTGTTTTTTACAGCAAACATCTGAAGCTCCAGTAGTGTTTAAAATAATTATCTAAAAAACAGACTCAGTGTTACCTCTGTTTCTGTGAGAGACTCATCTCAGACTGAGAGTCCTTTCCTTGCTCTTCTGACAAACTGCAGATAAACTCCAGTGATCAGCATTGGGTTGAGAAAACAATCTGCTGTTCAGTTTGACCTGAAGATGATGATCGATAATGAGATGAATAAATATGTTGAATTAGTAGCAACAGCAACAAAAACACTATATAAAATAAAGTGAGTTACAAACAAATGAACTGCCATGTAGAATAACCACATGGTCTTATAGAGAAATGTCTGGTTTAAAAATGCTTTCGATTTCACATCACAGAAACAACAGCATAAAACAGAAGACAAAATACGGGAAAACCCGCAGAAACACATTTGTTTTCAATAACCCCCTTTTGAAAAACTTACCTACAGTCTTGTCCACTAAGAAGAGAATTTATTAGAAACGCTCATTTTTCTGTCCTTTAGTCCTGTAGCTTGTCAGCAATTTCATCTCAAATCTCTCAATAGTACAGACAGATCGGATTAAATATGCAAAAACAATGTCCGCGAGTATTAAAATGATTAGCGTCTGTGCTAAAGTTGTATCTATAAAAGTGTTTCGGTCCTCGTATACGATTGAGCAGATAAATGTCCAGTTAATGAGCCACGTGGGATCCGGAGAGCACGGAAGAGTTCAACATAGAAGAAACACATAAGGTCAGGAGCAAACATCACAAGGTGCGAACAGTAGCCTCAACAAGAGGAATGAGTGAATGTCGTTTCTATAGGGTGTGGCTGATAGAAGTCAGGTGCACCTCCGTGAAGTTGGCACGCCATAAAATGAAATGATGACCAAAACTATGCCATTCGTTTGTGCCGCAAAAACGAACGTTTGTGCTGGTTTGGTGTTTAAGATATTAAACATTATTTTTTGACCGTGTTACGTCACTTTCCACCCCATGTTGCCCAAATCGCTCCAAACCGGTGCCCGTTTGTGCCATTAAAAGCAAGCATGTAACTATGACCTCTGCTTAACGAAAACAAAACTTTTTTTACGAACACCCAGCAAGCAATTTTTGGTCTAAAAAAAAACGTCTATTAGCCGTTGAAACACAGCCCAGACGTCTAGGCTAAAATAAGGTTGTCATTGGGCTGTCAGTGAAAATCTAATAGACGTCTAACCATAGCCCAATAATAGACTAGTCATCAAATAGACAGCTAATGAACGCCTACATATAAACATCTAAAACACAACAAAATGGTCATCCATCCAAACAAACTACATATACAGCTTTTATTAAGAAAAATAACATTAACAACTTATGAAAATACAAAATGATAAAAATGCAAAAGAATTAATGACAAAATAAAATATAAATGCATTACACTCCCTTTTATTATGATAAAAATTTAACAACTTAATAATAATAATAATAATAATGATAATAATTATATATATATATATATATATATATATATATATATATAAAATACCTTATGATATTATAAATATAAGAAAAAAAAGAAAAAAACATAGCATAAGAAAAAAACAAATAGCATAAGAAAAGCTTTTTGAGAGAGAACTGAGAGAGAAAGCTCTGAATATAAGGGGAATTTTTAAAACCCTAAAATAGAATACAGATTGAGGTGGTTAACAATTGCGGACAAAGTTTACTGACATTTTAAAATCACCAGTAAAGGAATTATTTTTTACATTTCTGATTTGTGCTGTAAATTATGCTGTAAAGTATTGACACCATGTTTGATTAATATGGCACACTTTGAAGACTTTACCTTTCCAGCTTCCTTCTGGCACTGTCTTTGAGATTTCTTCATTCAATTCTGCACAACTTTGACACCTGAATAACACATACCAATGTCAGGCAGGTAGTATTACATGCGTCACTGTAAAAGTGTCCAAAATTGTCTGGCACAACTAATTTCATATCAACACAGTATCACTGCTTATACAGCAACTAAAATGTAACCCAGTACACACATTAACCTTAAATGTGCATGGAACAATTATTCACCCCTACCGTTTTTATTACATTATGTCTTCTGATTGTACCGGTTAGGTTTTAATGCTGCATTGCACATCTTAGCTATTTGTACTATTTTAATACCGGTGCAAACTTTTTATAATTGAACATTTTATATTGCAATTTGAAATAATTTGTATTTTTGAGCTTTAGTATCAATTTGGAAGTTTCAAACTAAATCTTATTGTACTTGTACAATAACAAAGATACTCTATTCAATTAGCTCATGCTTTCTCTGTATGTAACAAGCCATTGTTCAGTCATAAATTCAATATAATAGTTAAAATAAATGACTGAATTTGTCAAAGATGAGAGCTCTAGTGAGGAAATGTTGTTTTGGTTTTTTTTTTTTTTTTTTTTTTTTTTTTAACACCATTGCTGCCCAGATCTCCTCTTTTTCCAACAGCTTTTCCAGATGTAGAAACTCCTCCTCAATTTGTCCAATTCTTCTGAATGTGTGTTCACTGTATAAATTAATATAGATTAATCAAAGCTGTTTGTTCTGTTGTTTTGCCGTTTTAAAATCTTGAGTTTGTAAACACATACAAATTAACTTTTACTCTATTATCTATTAAATTTTGCAATTAATCCTCTGATCACATGCATGCTGTACCGTGGGGCCTAATTTAGTCCATAGGGATCATTATCATCTATGATCTGCTCCCTTCACTAAAATGTCACGGTTCCTACACATGATAACAAATAAAGTATAAATAAACAGTGAACACATATACTTACCAAGACCAAGCAGGAAAGTCCTTTATCGTTTGTTGTTTGCCCGTTGATTTCCCACAGGTAAACTTGTTCTCTCGTGTAAAAACAAAATTCAAAACGGCTGAATTATCGCGGGATCTTGCAACAGTGATCTCTACTAACTTTCAAGTCTCGCGTTGCCAGTAGTCCTGTCTCAGTAGGGAGACAATTGTAATTGCATATTTATTTATAAATTGAAAGAAAGTCAAATTACGTTGTATAATGTGTATGAATGTTACACTTTGTTGCGTGTGGGATGCATGGCATCATATTATTAAATGCAATTAAACTTTTGAAACATTTAAATTAGCATTATTTTGGCATGATTAATAATGCATTATTTAATAATGCTATAAAATAATGAAATAAAATATAAAAAATGTAAGACTATTTCGGCCATGCTCATTGCTGGTCTGGCTATAGCCAAGCTGTTAAAATTAGACACTGATTGCCTCGATTTCACCGGTTGGGCTAAAAGCAGACTACACATAGCCCGTCCGACTCAGAGCTAAAACGTGGCTATATATATATCATGTCATTAACTGACACTGACATCTTAGTAGATATTATTGACACCGCAAACATGATGGTATATCAACCATCTCCTGCGCTGCCTGAACACAATCAGTCAGATTTGACTATGAGTGGACTACAAATATCCGGTCTGACTACGAGCTAAATCTCGGCTACAAACAGGCGACGCATAGAACATGTCAAAGAAATGAAATCAAACACACTGTAAACGCTGTTCACTTTGCTTACGTGATGGAATATCATACATCTCTCAAGTTATTTTGCCAAAACAATGACATGTATCCAAATTCAAGGTTTTTGGGCTAGAAGGGGGTCACACACAGACGGGCTACATCGGGTCTATAGTTGACCGAGACGGTGAAATGACGGCTATTGCTTGCTGGGCAGCGACGTCACTCTGCACCCCATGCAATCTAAATCATTCCAAAATGTTGCCATTTCTTTGTGCTCGATTTGTGCCGTTAAAATAAACACTTTATCTGTTTTCCTTCCCTAGATATAACCAAAATATTTTCGGGGCTGTGACGTCACTCTCCACCCCATGTTGTCCAAATCTCTCCAAACCGGTGCCGTTCATTTGTGCTCGATTTGTGCCGTTAAAAGAAACCATGTAACCATGACCTCTTTTTAAATGTAACAAAAATTTCACTGTCCACTCCATTTAGCGCCACTGCATGCTCTTTAAAAAAAAAAAAAAGAAAAAAAAAAAGTTAGTGTTCGTGCTGCCTTAAAATGTAAAATGTAGTCTTTTCACTTAGTTTTTTCAAGTTAGTTTTCACTAACTTAATTTAAAGTTGTATATATATAGCCTAATTCAAAGCGTTCTCCACATTTGTGCTCGATTTGTACCAGAAATCCTGGTTGTAACTAAAATTCGATATATATATATATATATATATATATATATATATATATATATAGCCTAATTCAAAGCGCTCTCCACATTTGTGCTCGATTTGTACCAGAAATCCTGGTTGTAACTAAAATTCGTCTTAAATTGGATATTTAAAGGGAGAAAACTTAAGCACTTAATATGCCATTATCTATAGGAAACACGTAGCCTAAATGTAATTGCATGGCATGACTGTATTTAATAGCTAATAAGCTTTTCTGTCCCCCTTATAAACAATTATTTACCGCACTGCATAAGAAAACGAAAAAGGACATAACGGACTGTGGAAAAAGGGCTCGTAGATAAAATAGCCTTAAGCTATAGACCACTGAATGTGTGCATGGCAGGACAAATTACCGTTCATTGGAAAAAGGCTACAGTAAATTGATAGATACTACTCTAGCTAATCAACGAGGTAAATCTATATCTGTACGTATTTGTATATATTTTAATGCATGTTGAAAAAAATAATCTAAATTTAATGAAAACGAATGCGTTGTTGATGTTGTGAGTGCACACAAATCAAAGTAGACTCTTTGCAGTTCTGAATTATGTATTACTCTTACCTTTATTAGCAAAAATGATGGCGTAGATATTACTTAAAAAATCTCAAGCGATATTGCCGGCGCCTCCATGTCTGCGCGCCGTAGCTTCCACACTCCTCATGGATTAAAATGCGCCTAAAAGCATTTATATGTTGAATGTTTAAATTAATATTGTGAAATGCATTAATTGTTTTATACCTACAAATGTTATTTTAGGCAAGTCGTGTTGATTTTGAGAAGGCTAGATATGACCAGCTCACTGTCGGCTGCTGGCGGCTTGTTCAGCAAAGAAAAAAAAATGTTCCAGACATATTTCTAAAATAACTTAAAGAAACGAAAATAAATACATGCAGCCACTTTGCCATTAAAAATATTAACGAATATTCGTGGGGAATCCATGTTTAATATTCTAATGGCACAAATCCAACACAACCAAATTATACGATTTTTTTTTTTTTTTTTTTTTTTTTTTTTTTTTTTTTTTGTTGAAGTGCCTTGAATTTTAAATGTAGTTAATATGAAATATGAAGTTAGTGAAAACTTGGAGCTGACTAAATTTAAAATTTTAAGGCAGCATGAACAGTAACTTTTCTTAAACTCTGCAGTGGCGCTAAATGGGGTGGAGAGTGATATATTTCGTTATATTTAAAGAGAGGTCATGCTTGGTTTCTTTGAACAGCACAAACCGGCACAAATGGAGCACAAAGGAATGGCAACATTTTGGAATGATTTAGATTGCATGGGGTGCAGAGTGACGTCGCTGTTCGTAAAAAAAAGTTTTGTTTTAAGCAGCGGTCATAGTTACATGACTTCTTTTAACGGCACGAACCGGCACAAATCGAGCACAAACGAACGGCACCGGTTTAGAGAGATTGGGAAGGCATGGGGTGGAGAGTGACGTCACTGGCCCATATTATATTTGTTTTATTCTAAGGAAGGGAATTAGACGCAATGTTTAATTTAGCGGCACAAACGGGCACAAACCGAGCACAAACGAACGGCACCGGTTTGGAGAGATTTGGACGACATGGGGTGGAGAGTGACGCCACAGCCCCGAAAATATTTTGGTTATATCTAGGGAAGGAAAACAGATACAGTGTTTATTTTAACGGCACAAATCGAGCACAAACGAACTGCGCCGGTTTGGAGCGATTTGGGCAACATGGGGTGGAAAGTGACGTCACACGGTCAAAAATAATGTTTAATATCTTAAACACCAAACCAGCACAAACGTTCGTTTTTGCTGCACAAATCAGCACAAACGAATGGCATAGTTTTGGTCATTATTTATTTTTATGGGGTGCCAACTTCACTGAGGTGTCAGGTGCAGGTTATTAGAACTCAGGTGAGTATGAACGGGTGGGTGGTGCTCTGGGTGACGTGGCAGGTGAAGGTGGCCGTGGTGAATGCCTGACAGTACTATGGCTGAAATCTTATTTGATATATCGCCCATGTGTTCATGTATGTTTATATTAATGCTGCATTATTTCATTTGTTTAAAAACTTTTTAACATTTGTTAAAACAATGCTGTTTGAAGCTGCTTACATTTACTATCAGTGTATAAACACACTGAATTCATAAAAGCTGTTGGTTTTTAAGTGTTTTCATTTATGAATTACTGTTAGAAATATAAGCAGAGCTGATCATACAGCAGTAAATCTTATTCTATTTAAAATCAGTGTAGTATTTCAACAAGAAGTGAATTCACTGACAAATCTGCAGCAGATTTCTCTGATTTACAGGATTATTTTCACATTTTTAAAAATACTTTCTCAAAATTTTTATCTTTCTACTGTACATTTGGTGATTGTTTTTGTATTTTTACTGATGAATCCTCATAAAGATAATTCTTGCTTTCCTTCACTTGTCTGTAGAACATAAAACAATGTTGAACAATGTTGGCAACCAATCAAAGACACAGAGACTTTTCTCAAAATATCATCATAGATGTTTGAAATGACATGAGGGAGAGTAAATGACAATTTACACTTTTAGGTGAACTGTCCCTTTAAATATACATATAATGAGAACATTTCAACAATGTGTTCAGAAACATTTAAATAATTTGACTAAAAGACTATCTAGACTGTTTTCCTAGAAGTGTTCATAAAAATTGTGCATGTTAATGATCAAGGTAAACCATACTCCAGAATAGCAGCACAACTAAACTGTGTTGACAGTCATCGTTCACTCAACAGCTCATTCACAAATTGGTCCAGCTGGGGCTCAACACCTGCGGAGTCTCCAGGACCAGCAGACTGAAGGACAAATTCATCCATCAGGAAACTACCTCTTCTGACAGTTTAAATAAAGACTGCTCTCTGAGCTCTTTGTCACTTTAAACAGACTGATAAACTCTTTTTGCACTACACTCATTATATCTGCACTGTTTATTTCACTGGTTTGCACTTCATCTGCCATGTGCCTTGTGCTACTTTATCTCTTTTTTGGCCTGTCCTTATTTGTATATTTGTATAGTTGTATTTTGTATTATATTGAATCTGTATTTATTTGTATTTTTACATTCTAAAACATGCAATTTCAGTTCTCTGTATGTGCTGTACATGTGGCAGAATTGACAATAAAGCAGACTTTGATCATCAGTACAACAAAACCTGCAGCATCTGATCATTATGCAACAAATTGTCCAGAAAAAAAAAAAAAACAAAAAAAAAAACATACATACATATATATATAATATATATATATATAACATGATTTCAGGTGAAAAAAGTGTCAGGGTTTTGGTGTCAAATAAGTACATTTAATATTTTTGTATGGTTACATGCCAGCTAACACAGTTACGTCATGACAACGTTACTGGACCAGACCATATTCGTCACAGTGACGTACCAAATAACATACCAGCGACGTAACTTTGTGATTCCCATATTCGTTGTGGTGACGTTACAGTGGTGCGTTATCAGAACGTGCTTAGTACATCCCAATGATCAAACTGGCACGTTGTGAAGACATAATCTCACGGTCCATATTCCTTATAGACGTACCAGATAAAGTTATACAATTTCATTCACTGCTGTAAAAAAGAAAGCCTCTGCATAATTCCTACTGGTTTTAATGGTTATAGGGAATTCATTTTTTTTTTTTTTTTTTTTTGGTTGTTGTTGTAGATACATTTACAGACAGTTGACAGTTACATTTCTGTTAAGGAAACCAACACATAAATTACAATAAAAAAATACCTAACAATACAGTTTATTCATTTATTCAGTGTTAATTTGTTCATCTGTGTAAATGTAAATGTAAATAAGCCACTACATTTAAAACACTACAGATTGATTAATTATTATTTATAATAATTTATAAATGGAACAATAATACACACAAATTAATTATTTTTTTATTCAGTAGGTTATGAATGTGTGTATATTTATCTATTTGCAGAAAGAAATTAGTTTTGTGAGGGAGTGAGAGAAATATCTGGTGTTGATGTGCTTTAATACTGCTTCACTACAAGAAGATAAATTTAAACAATATTATAATTAACAAAGAAGCATACAGAATTAAAGAAAACAACAACATTCAAAAAGGACGTTATGTAAATGGAACAATATAGATATTTCTGTCTCTTCTTTATTATTTGGCCCACCCAAGAAAATGAGTGTGTTGACTTTCTTAAGGAGAATCTAGGATCTCATACACTTTCTCAGACAGTGTTTAGGAGGCCTAAAAGCAGATGTAGATGGTGAAAGCTGTGAGTGTGTCTTTCTTACCCCACTATGAGAGGGCAGGGTCTTCTGAGGCCTCTGTAGACTGACACTTCACTCTTGATCTTTACATTGAAGATTGGTGCAGTGTTTTGCTGTGAAATGAGGTTCTCCTCAGCTCTCTGTCTGCCTCTGTGATGAGTTCTAGTGCACAGTCAGATTCAGACACTGGATGTCTTGGAAACTGAAAAAGATGAAATAGAAAATCTATATATATACACACACACACACACACATTATGTAGGATAGGGTTAATTATAACTGTATGTGCACTAATTCAGGTGGCGTTGTGTTCGCACTGGTGTGTCGGTAAGGACACCTGAGGCAGGATTCAGTTCCAGCTTTTAATAAGAACTTAGTAATTGACAGCACAGTCAGACCACTGGGCATTGCTTGCTCAGAAGTCTCTAAACAATGGACATTTGTCTAGATGTGGTCTGAAAATAACAAAGATAACAATAAGTAGACAGTAATAATAATAACTCGTCATAATCAGCAAGAAACAATTACGTAAAGTAATATTCTTTAAAATTTAAAAAAAAAAACGTTGTAGCAGGGGCGTAACCAGGTCTAATCACTGAATGTTTTTTCAAATTTTTTTTTCTATTTCTATTTTTTTTTTGTCGGTAGCGCCGGAATTAATCAAAAGTTGTTGGTAATTATACTTAAATCAAGTATGATATGGACTAGTATCTGTAAATATTATGCTGCAAAAGACCATTTAAATATGAATCCTGCATGTTCTGTGTCTTTTATGAATGAATATAAAGCGGTTTCTTTACTTGTAATACTGATGCGCGTGTGACGAGCGCAGTGATTTCAGCGTCTGCCGTTTCACTAAATGAGGACATAAATACATTAACAACATCTCCAGAACTGCTCTGAGAGTCACTTAATGAGCATTTCACTCTTTCATTTGAGTAAAACAAGCGCCAAATATACACACAGAAATTTAAAGGTATTCACAACGACCCGTCAAAGTAAAAGTTTGGTTTAACTTTATTAACCATTCAGTATAATGTATGTGCCTACTACACTGTAAAAAAAAAAAAAAAACACAATTTGTTGAGTCAGCTTAAAATAATTTGTTACCTTGCTGCCTTAAAATTTTAAGTTCAGTCAACTAAAATAAGTTTAGTCAACTTGAAATGTTAAGTTGTACTAAGTAACAACTTAGATATTTGTGTTTGCTAAACTTAACAGATGGGTAAGTAACCCAGCTTCCTTAAAATTTTAAGTTGATTCAACTCAAATATCTAAGTTGTCACTTAGTATAATTTAACATTTCAGGTTGAATACATTTTTTCAGGTTGACTGAACTTAAAATTTTAAGGCAACCAGGTTACAAATTATTTTAAGTTGACTCATCAAAGTGTTTTTTACAGTGTACGAATACTACTATTATTTAATAAAAATTTATACAAATTCCCCACACAATTTTTCTTCCATGTTTTAAATTTGAATAGTAAATCCCCTTTATTTGCCAAAAAAATACACAACACAGAATTCCATAAGGCTATTGTAAAAATGAATAAAAGTTGTTTTTATGCATTTAGACAAACAATGTCCACTAAAACATATTTGGTAACAATAAAATGTAAGGTGCAAAAAAATAAAAAATTTAATGGGGTCCTAAACATGTAATTTTTCTGAACTTTATAATAATACATTGACGGTAAATCACATAAGATTCCAGATTTAATTACACATGATTAATTACATTTTGATTAATAAAATTAAATGTAACCATTAAAAAGAAGTCCAGAAAAATTCAATGCATCCTTGAAAAAAAAAAATTCACGATAAAAAAAAAAATAGGGCCCATATTTTTGCATGCAACTATATATTTGCTACAGTTATAAATACATCTTCAAATTTATAATTTTATTTGTTAACATATTTTGTAAAGTTATAATTATAATGATTTATTTGATATGTTTGCTATCTGAAGTGATTATTATTTACTATTGTTCATAGTGTGACAAGGTCTTTAACCCCCAGTTTAATGCCCCTGGACCCCATCCAGGTTCAGACCACCTGTGAAAATAACAAAATCTTAAGTAGCATGATGTAACGCTCCCATAAACACCACTAGCACCTGATGTTTTGGCATCAGCCCCGGATGTATTTAACTGAAACGCTCCTGCGCTGTAGTATCATGTAGCGCCTCCAGATCAAGCTCACAGAGAAAAAGTAGGTAAAAGTTCATTATATTTTGCTGCGTCGTTGATTCGAACGGTAAATGCGAAGAACAACATGTAACCGTCAATCTACACAATGTACAATATGAAATACTGCAAGTTTAGTGCTTACAAACATCACTTAAACTATGAAATGAAGTATTGAAACACATTAATGCGGCTGCTCGAGTGGATAAACACGCTGGCTGTAATATACTAGTGAAGTTATGCAATCACATGCCAAACATAAATGAAGAGTCTCCTAGGTAAATACAGAAAAGCACACTGACATCGTGTCATTGACTCACGATAATAAATGTCCACTTCATGAAAAATGATCACTGGTGTCCAGACTCACAACACATTATGCTCTGCCCTCTTCAGCAAGCGATCGCAGGATGACGTCACCCAGTAAAGAGAGCGCTAATTGGCTGTAACTTCTCAACACATTTTTTTTTTTTTTTAAACATGACATAGGTACCACAAAAGTATTACAAAGTCTACTATTGTTGAACTATGTACGTTACATTTAGATTTTTGGATAATTTTTTTTTTTAACTCATCTTAAATTGAATCTTTAAACACATTCTGAGAGAACTTTGATAGTAACTTACTTCCCTCTTTGCTGCCTCTTTCAGACTGTGAATCTCCCCAGTCTTCCTGATTTTGGGGATTTATAGTCTGACATACACAGTTGTGTTCACAAATGTTGCATTACCATTAAATAATCATATATACTGTTTAAAATGAAAAATAAATAACATTTCAATGTCCATCATGGCACCAAGTCAATACACAATATAAAAAAAAACTTCAACAGGTTATACAGTAAATGTTTCTGAGCTTGTATCACTAAAGACGACATGAGATTCTATTAAATTACTACTTAGATGGTATATATATCACGTTTTAGTGCAAGTTTAAGATGTTAATGTTGATGATTTAATGTTAATTTCCTAACATTAGAAAGAAATATTATGGTAACACTTTACGGTAAGGGTACATGAATTACCATGAATTCATGCATAAATTCATGCATGAATTGTGTGTTACTTCATGCATTAATGTCTCATGAATTATCAGGAACTAACATGAGTTCAAAGTCTTTCTATCATGACTTCATGAATGATCAACAATTTAATTACGACATTAACTAAGGTGGGTACATCACCATGATTTATGGTTTATTACACATGATCATGATGTTTTCTTTTGTTCACAAAAAAGGTCTTTACTATTCACTGTGGATAAATCTATACTTTTGGTACATGAATCATCATGAATTCATGCATAAAATAGGATTATTTCATACATGTAAGATTACTTACCTCATGCATGCATACAGGCTAGAACAGTATATGTCAATTAAACAGTATGTAACTAATGTTTTATATTAATTATGAATTGTCAAGCACGCTCATGTCTTCCTAGTAGCCTGCAGTAAATGGTCAGACCCCAACATTGGTCAATCACAGCACATAGCTTGTATACTCTGTTGACATCCAAATACAGTAGTCATCATTAACTAAGCATTAACTTCTCATGAGTTTCATCAACTAAAGTGGTGACCAGACCCCAACATTGACTAATCACAGCACATAGCATGTGAATTGTTGACATCCAAATACAGTAGTCATCATTAACTAAGCATTAACTTCCCATGAGTTCATCATGTGTGTGGCCCCTCAACTAAAGTGATGACTTGGTTCTTTCAAATCCTGAAAAACAGTGTGTTATTAATGCTGGCATAATTGTGAAATGACATGAATATGAACATGAAAGTTTAAGCTTTTGCACACAATGCACTGAGGACACAAAAGGGACTTTGATCTTAACTTTCTGCTTTATTCTTAAACAGTAACCCAGTTAACCCAGTTCTTGTCCCAGTAAAATCAACATCAATGCCTGGAAAGAGCTGAGAAGAAATTCGGTACATATATCATGAAATTTTAGTGCCTTTATCTGAAAACCTTTTACAAAACCATAAAGCTGTTAAAGGATTTACAAAAAAATAAAAAAGATGAAAAAAGGGTTCACAAACAGCTTGGTATTTTTAAGGTAAGGAGCCACCTTCAAGCTACTGATGTAGACTCCTCATGAAATATTTAATGCTGAACAAAGATAAAATAAACAAATAAATAAATGGCACAAACGCTTGGCATACAGAACATACAAACATGTTTAGTTCTTGTAAATATCCAGTAAGGATCCGTCGCCTTTTTTCTTTAGGATAGCTGAAGCTGTAGGCTCCTGCTCACAAAAACCCCTGCAAGTTTCAGCAAACCTTTTCAGGCTGTCCTTCCTTTTAAAAGTGGACCTCAATGTGCAGAACAGATCTGGGTTAGTGGCTGCAAGTTCCGCAATCGGAGCCTGCGACACGATGGTATTTCGATCTACCCCAAGCCTTGCATAAGCTTCAGCTTTGCTGATATGATCTTTTTAATCTTCTCCAACACCATGTTGTAGCGGCGGATGGAGTCGTCAGGGGTTTTGACTGTAGGACAAGAGAATGCATTATTGGCTGATTTCTGTTTAATTGAACCAGCCTAGTAATAGTGCTGTAATACAGTTTACAATTTTACATATGCATAATCATTGAACAAAAATAAGCAAACTTTAAAGAGGTAAACTGAGGTGATAATTCGTAATTGGTCCATAGATTTGTATGTGACAATGGGCAAAGAGTGGCAAATTCAGTATTGTCACTGCTTGCAAAGTGGCACACCTGAAATATATTTTTTTCAGCTTTGCTGATTCTACTAGGACACATCTGTAAAAAGGCTGTTATTACTGCTGCAGCAGGTCTATGGCAGTCTCTGAAATAAGTCTAAATTTTAAACATTTTATTTAACAAAAAATAAGCTTTATTAAATGTACTATGATTTATAAGCTGTTTTCTTTGTGGGACCTGAAATAAGGGATTTTTGTTTTTAATTACAAAATATTTTGCTGTATATGTTTTTGTGCTGGTACCTTGGCTGATTTAGGGCTCTCATGGAAGAATAAATATGACACTAAAACTGGCAGTAGGTGTAAGCAAGTCCCTGTTTTAATAAATGATACACTAAATCATTGCATCAAAAGATTCATTCAAAATGGCTGATTCATTTAGAAACAAAGCAAGTGACTGCCCTTAAGAATGGCTTACTAATTATTGGCTCATTTAAAAACATATTCATTTAGAAACAAAACTGTGCAGTGCTGCTCTGCATGTTTTTAATAACGTCAAAAGTCGTGTTTGAACCATTTTCGAGCTTATGCACAGCTTGTTGCAATATAAAGTTCTGATTTATCAATCGCTGTTATTTAGTTCGTAAAGTATCATACGAAATTAATTTTAACATTTTGTGTGCATGACAAGTTTTACACAACATTATTAATCTAAAGGTGATGGTAAGGGAGATGGTGGTTTTACAGAGGGAATGCTTTTTGTCATTTTTTCAACAAGGGGGAAGCCATCACCCCGCATCCACCATCAGTTTGAGCCCTGAGTATAGGTGTATGTAAAATACACTAAAAGGGTTTACATTCATTGTTGACCTGCTGACCAATTAGAGAATGACTCTACTGTATCAATTTGTGTATGACTCACTGCATACCTCTTAGTTTCTTGCCCATTTTTTTGGCCTTTTTTGGCTGGGACTTTTTCTTCTTGGCTTTCTTGGCCCCTGAGGACTCAGAATCGGGCTCTGAATCAGATGATGAATCAGAGGATGATGAATCGGTTACATCTGACTCCTGTTTCCTCTGTCCAGGTGCCTGCCTTATAGGTGGGATATTGCTGGCCACATCACCCCCCTTGTCACTTCTTACTGCAAGAGCTGTGAAAATCAAAAGGTTAAGGAAAATTCTTTGACAATGGAATTTTTGCCAATGGTGTTGTGACAATATTTTTGAAGCTGTAATATTCTCAAATCAGTTTTACCCTCTTTGAGTCTTTCCCTGAGGAAATCTCGCTCCTCTTTAATTGTGTCTACCCAGTCTTTTAGGGTGGCAATCTTTTTTTTTGATCCTCAATCGTCTGCTTAGCCTCCTGTAGACCTGTTTGCAGAGTGGGGGCTCCTGTAATCAAAAAGACCTCATAATGAGATATTGTGATGCAGATGTACACATTAACACTTTACATCTATTTACATCAGTTTTAAACAGCAATAAAGTGATCAAAGAAGCATACAAGCACATAAAGAGCAATACTGAGATTAAAAATCACATACTTTAAAGTAGGGCTGCAACGAATTCGATTTTGCGTGCGATTTGGCGTAGCTTGTCAGTGCTTTACGGCTCTGTGTATTACTTGCCGCTCCAGCTGAACGCATGTGATGGAGCTTTACTACTAATCAAAGTACCGGCTTCATTGACTAAACGGGCCTCACGACATCGTGCGATTAATCGTTGCAGCCCTACTTTACAGTTCTGTTGAATGTAGTTGACTGAAATATGCTCACCAGTTTCGTTAGCCTTTGCTGCTGCAGAGGTCTGTGGATGATCCCGCATAGGTGAAATCACTGTGAAGTTTCAATGACAGATAAAGATAAAATTTAGCTACAGATATCAGTGTTCATTTAATCTGTGTGATGTATGCTAATGTCTGATGGCTGGGCAGGTCAACAGCTTGAAACTCAACTGGACACACAAAACAGCTGTATTTTTACATTTATATTTATCTCCA
>NW_026129874.1:0-32425 GCF_022985175.1 Labeo rohita | reverse complement strand
CATCTCTCGTGAAGCATAAACATAACAGAAGAAAAAAAAAATTATTGTGTAGGACTCGTCACTTGCAATTGGAAGCTCCTTGTAACAGCCTACGTTCCTGCGGAATCCTGCAGCTCAGCTGGCAACCTGGAGTCAGGGGGGAGGGGGAGGGGATGCGCCATTCTACAGTATTTTGAAAGTGATTGCAGTACCAGTTTTGGCCACAATCCTACATACGGTTCCTTTAAAGGTCCAGAACACTAGGAAAGACATTGCTAAAATAATCCATGTGACTCCAGTGATTTAATCTCAAATTTATGTGGTAATGTGAGTCTTTTGCAATCTGATGGAAGGAAAATCTTACCGCACGTTTCAGCATACACAGCTCATAGATGATGCATCCCAGTGCCCATATTTCACTGTGAAAGTTATTAACAGCACAGTATAAGTATTCAGTTTGTAAAATATACTTGATAACCAGTCATAACTGCAGTTTAAAGATGTTTTATTACATTTTTTCTTCATAAGGTATGCCATTCAACATCTCAGGTGCAACATATGAAGAACGATTAATTTCTGTAGTTTGCTGTTCAGTGGACCTGATAGAAACAGGGAAAATATGTAGTGCAGAATCCAGTTCATAAAACACACATGTATGATCTATGCCAGTGGTTCTTAACTCAGTCCTCGGGGCACACTGCACTGCACATTTTGTTTGTCTCCTTCATTTAACTCAATTATTTTTCAAATTATCAACTCCTTAGGAGAAAAATCCATGAACTGAACTGAGTGTGTAAGAATCAAAAACATACAAAATGTGCAGAGCAGTGGGCCCCAATGACTGGAGTTGAGAACCACTGATTTATGCTGTATTTTTGTACTATGCATTGAAGAGGTCCTGACAAGTTATGTTTTAAATTATAAGAGCAAACAATACCGTTGATGGACCACTCCAAACTCTCCAAGACGGATGGTTCCAAATGTAGTGAAGAATATATTCTGTCATAAGAAAACAGATATGTTTAGCAAGTTTAGAAATGCTGCCAATTTTCAAAACCTTGCACTTTGAAACCTGTTTTCAAAAGCTTGTTTTTTCAAGCCTCCAAAACGCTGTTGTTGTGTAAATGAACGGCCAAAACACATCAAAAGTTTTTAGTTGAAAATGGTTTTGTGTAAACAGCCCCTTAGTGTGTTTGGGAGTTGTTGCATTTTTGGTTTTCATTGGAATATTTTACATCCTGATTTCTTCTTGAGTTGTCAACCACTCCTAACCACTGTATTGTATGCTGCCGCTTATATTCATTCTTTACAATACACATAAGAAGTGTAAAACTAGTGTAAAACAAATTAGATACATTTTTTAGGCCACTTTAACTGAATTATAGGCTCCAGCACTCCCTTGTTCCCATATAGATGATATGTATAGATTGTGATTTGTTCCAGTGAGTAGCCAGTTATTTCTGAGTTGCAGGTGATTGGCCCAGAGGCGGAGCCAGACATTATAAACGTTTGGGGCTTAGCCGAAGGAAGCGTGAGCATGGGTGGAGCTTGTGCGGAGCATGGGCTGTCTTTGTTTGCTCTGTACTTGGGTTACTCATGAGGCTACTGGATAACTCATGAGATGTGAGGGATATGAGAGATCACCACCGCCTTTGGTCAATCTCCTTTGGGATGGTTGTTGTCTTTGGAGGTTCCGTGGACTGTTTGGTTGGACTGTTGTTCCCATAATTGTTACACACCTACACGTACTTGTGTACATACTGATTACCATTTATACTGACATTCTATGTTGTTTTGCCTTACATGGATAAATAAATTTACTTAGCAATTGGCTGTGTTGTGTGGTGACTCCCTTATTTTGTTGCGATTCAGAAAAGAGATTGTAACAAGATTAACTGAGTTTAATCTATACCTTGGGTTGCAGGTTTTTATGCAGAATCTGTTGATCATGCAGGTATTTTAAAGCCATGCAGAGCTTCACAATCCAGTCCAGAATCTGTAAATCAGTAAAATGTGAATGTACAAATTTTATTTTGTTAACAAATATTTAATCTTGACCGCAAGAGGTCAAAACTGATTTGGAATGACACACACCTGTCTACATACGGTCTAACTTTTGAAAGAACACACCAGAGCAAAACAAAACTGACCAACATATGGGGTATGAATACTTTCACAAAGCACTGTATATTATCACTGTACTGCATATTATGATTACTGTTATGTGAGTAGCTGGTTTCTCAGGTGTTCTCTGACATACATCTCAAGATGAACTTAAATTATATGCATGTCTTTATATAAGGTTGGGTTGTTTTAAAACAGTGGTTCTCGACTCCAATTGACCTTTATTGCAGCGGAATTGAAGACCGGAAGTGCTTGTCGAAGCAGTGTATCGATTCTTCCGGTTTTGCTTGCAAACAATGGCGTCGGGATATCGTATGACAACATCTCTGTTAACTTTGCCGAAACTCGGCCAAGAAGATGTCATTCGCTTAGTGAAAGAGCATACCAAGGTGAAAAGTTCGAGGCTGGACAAGGGATACAAGTTCTTCTTCGAACAGTTTATTTTTAATTACATGGGTAAGTGTTGATGTGTTCTGGTTTTCTGTTAGTTTGCATACTGCTACGAGAGACGTATTTATTACGAATTGTTCTAACGCTACATATCATAAATGAAACTTCTAAAACAGTATATCAATTTGCAGTATTTCAGTAGATAATTTCGGTAGATAATTTGTATGTCTGCAGTAAACCGTTTTCCATTCAGTTTGCACTGTCTACAATGTAATGTAATGCTAATGCAAACCTAAGTTACTCTTGTCATGTTATCAATCATTTATAAATGTTAACATTCTTTTGTTTTAACTTTCAACAGGAAAATTATGAAGTTAGCAGTTGCTAATAGTCAGTGATAATGTCCATCCTTCTTTTGCATGCAGTGTTGGATATATTGAATGGAGAGGTAGTAGTACAGGCAGGTTGCTACCGAACAATGTGAAAGAATGAGAAACCCCATAAGCTACAGGTTGCTTAATGTTTGAGAAAGTTTATCCCTAGCCCAGAAACATACTCTAGTCCCTACCCTGCTAAAAAAAAAAAACAGCTAAAACCAGCTTAGGCTGGTTGGCTGGTTTTAGCTGGAATTAGCTGGTTTTAGTTGGTCTCCCAGCCTGACCAAGCTGGTGTCCATTTGACCTAACTACAAATTAATCAGTTTATTTTTACTTACTGACAAGGTTCAATTCAAGGTAAGTTTAGTATCATAATCAGGTAGGCTAGATGATACATCTTAAATTATTCTAGTTGTTAATGATAATATATCTGAGAAGAATCTAAAATAAATTGTAGTATGAAGTATAGCATAAAATCAAGATAGCACTTAACACAAAATATAAATGAAACAAACAGTCTTTATATGATAAATAACAATCACCTGCAATTAAAAAACACTAGGAGAAAGAAAAAACAGTATCTTTAACAAGAAATGCTTAAAGCATAATCTGATCACGTGGATCACGTGGTGGTTTGACGCAAAAGTGCAGCATATTGCTGTAAATTTAAATCTACAGAGGCGGGATTTTCTTCAACGGTTGATCGGGAGTGGCAATAAGTACGATTCACAACTGCGGTAAGTGATTTATTTCACTTAATTTTTCATGTTTGGTAACTGCAGTAGTGTATTAAGGTGTCTGCATTCGCGGTAACCGCAGATTAACGAATCCTCCGTCCGCGGGGCGCGAGGGAGACTTGTGCCGGGTTTAAGGAGCGCGGTCGCGGGAGGATTTCACACATTCCCCGGCCTCATAGCGGCTACAGGCGGAAAATCTCTGCGTTCCTACGGTAATAATTACACGCTTCATTGACAACAGTTGTGATTCACGGGAACGTCGTGTTGTTCAGCACACTTTCTCGTGATTATTTTATGATGTAAATCAAATTTGCACAAGCAGTCATCTGTTAACAGGGGCGCCGAAATTAAACGCGTGACGTTACTTAAGTCTCGCGACTTGCGGTCATCCCGCTCAAGGGGGAAGTAAAGTGTCACGTAAACTCTGAACGGTGCTGTTAAAGCGGTTAACGTAAGCAGCGAGATGTGCGAGAACCTTTGATAACTTGCTAATTCTCTTATTGTTTGATTGTAATGCTTTTTGCTAACTTTGGTTTAAAGAATGAGTTAATTCAGCCCATCTTCCTGTCTGGCCTTTTTGCAGCATATATTCACTCTGGAGTAACCTTACCAGGAGACAGACGGATATTTGAAGTTCATTCAAAGGTAATGGTTGCATTCTAAGAATTTGAATAACTGAATTTTACATGTATATTGTTAGAAGATGTTTCTCAACTCCAGAAGAGAGATGATTTTTAAGGGAGAATGATTCAGATATCTCAAAAGCTAAAACTAATGTGAATTACATATTGTCTGTTTCCTGACTGATTTGTAGATATTTAAGAGGAACAAAGAAGTTGAAAGGAAAAGTGGCATCTAAAACAACAGGACAAATAGTACAGAAGAAACCGGTTAAAGTGAACTCAAGTTGCCACTCTTCTTTGCAAAGTGAAGGATTTTCAGCAGAATTTCTGAAATGTAAGACATATACCAAGATCTCCTTTTCCTTTTATTATATTCTTTTATTATCTACATTGCCGTTCAATAGTTTGGGATTAGTACGATTTATGTTTTTTATTAAATAAGTCTCTTCTGTCAATCACAGCTGCATTTAATTGATCAAAATACAGAAAATTAATTAATTTCATGGATAAAAAAAAAAAAAAAAGTTTTTTTTTGTTGTTTTTTTATTTTCCTTTTACCCAACAAGTATGTGTTAAACTGAAATTGATAGTAAGGACTTATATTGTTAGATAAGATTTCTATTTTCTGTTTTCTATTTGTTGAGAGGTAATCTAATTTTTCTATTCATTCATGCATGCACTATATGTAACCATTTGGCCTGGGCATGACTAAAAGTTTCTGGTCAACTAGTAGTCATTTATTTTTAAGAGATTAGTTGACTAATTGCATATTAATAAACTATATAATCTATAATAATCAACCTTTAATTTATCTTTATTTTAGCAATAAAAGGAACATCTATCAGGGGTATGTTTCTAAATTATTGCAGGCTATGTCTGGAAAAAAAGGAAAATGTGCAACAAAGACATGACACTATAGTTTGTTTTTTTAAGTAGTTTTACGTGTTGAAAATTTATACATTAATAATCTAAATTATTTCTTTTTTAAGTCTGTTTCAGTGACTGGTGGAAACAAAATGAGCCTGAAAGAAGAGAGAGAGAGAGAAGAGGGAGAAACAAGTGGGGCATCCCCAAAAAATACAAGATACGATAAAAAAGAAAAGAAAAATGAAAATGCATAATATGTTTAGAATTCTGTTATTGTTCATCTTCACCATTAACTGTTAATATAGTTTTAGAATTGTAATCATTCCAATTATTTTGTAAATATTTTGTAAATATTTGTTATTAAAGGGGCCGTAAGATCAAATAAAAATTGTTTTAATGGTTCTTTGCCGTCCTGCAGATTATTAAAAGTAAACATATTACTTATTTGTCGCATTATTTGTCAGGAAAATTGGGGCAGACACTATGTAATCAATCAATCATCAAACAAACATTTTGACCAGTTAAGACCAACCTGACCAACTTAAACCAGCTAAGACCAACCTGACCAGCTGTTACGATCTGGTCGGTGAGCTGCGGACCGCTCACCACCAGATGTCACTCTCACCTTCTGTACACACTCAGACTGTTGCACTACACCCCAGACTCCATTTCCCATCAGCCACTGCTCTTATCATTCGCACCAATCACGGACTGTATAAAAGCCCCGGTCTTCCAGTCACTCACCGCTGAGTATTGAACTGTTTCACATTCATACAAAGCGTTTCCCTGTGTCTAGTTTTTCTTGTTTTGCCCTGTTGTCTAGTTTAGTCTGTCTATCTGCCTGCCTACCGGATCTATCGCCTGTCTGACCATTCTCCTGCCTAGCCCTCGTACGGATAACGTTTGCCGCTGGACTGACCCTCACTCGCTTAAGGACTACTCTTCGTCTTACCGTCTATGTACCCGTCTGCTGTTGTTTGACCCTGCCTGCCTTTGACCATGACTATGTCTCGTCAATATAATAAAAGTTTGCACATGGATCCACTTGTCTCCCGCCCGTTCGTTACACCAGCTTGACCAGCTAAAACCAGCTAAGACCAGCCTGAGCAGCTTAAGCTGTTTTTTTCAGCAGGAAGACTGGACATCGTGTTGGTTTCATCCAGATTACTTCATCAGAAAACATTTGTTTTCAGCAAGAGGGGCCTCATCTAAAAGTAAAAATATCAAGCTTTCTATAGATATATATCTTGTGTGTGTCATGTAATCACTGAGTTTTAGTTAATTGTAATGATGCATTTAAAAATGATACGTGTGGAGACTGAGACTGCTGAATGTGCACCCTGTTTATTTTCTTTGTTTTGCCAAAGCATAATGTTTTGTTGATATTGTGAGTGTACACAAATAAAAGTAGATCCTCTACAGATTTAAATGATGTATTACTCTTATATGTACAATCAAAAATGAGCGAGCATTTTAGGTTCTTTTTGCTCCTGTTATGAACAGATGTAATTGGCGTTGCTGGTGCCACCATCAACCCCAGGAGGTTAAAACAGTGGTTCGCGACTCCAATCCTCAGGGCCCACTACTCTGCACATTTTGTATGTTTCTGAATCTGACACACTCAAAGATCTCTCATTAATCACTTAGCCCCATTTCGTTCCAAACCCGTAAAAGATTTGTTCATCTTTGGAGCACAAGTTATTATATTTTTGATGAATACCACTGTCAAAGACCAGAAGAGTATGTCAGCACCAATAGCCTTGTGGTTAGCACGGCGGCATAAAACGCCACTGCGCTGTGGGTGACCCGAGTTTGAATCCCGGCTCGTGGACCTTTCCTGATCCTGTCTCACTCTCCCACTTTGTTTCCTGTCAAACCTACACTGTCCTATCTACAGTGCCTTCTACAAATATTGGCACCCTTGGTAAATATGAGCAAAGGCAGCTGTGGAAATGAATCTGCATTATTTATCCTTTTGATCTTTCATTAAAAAAATTCACAAAATTCTAACCTTTTATTGAAGTAAAACAATGGAAAGTTAGGAGAAAATTTCATTATGAAATAAATGTTTTTTTCCAGTTCATGTTAGGCACAGTTATTGGCACTCCTGGAAATTCTTCTTAGTAAAATATCTCTGAAGTATATTCCAGTTCATATTGACATTTAATTTAGCACACCAGGGTGACTAGGAACATAAAATTGTCCAGCCATGACTTCCTGTCACACAGGATTATAAATATGAGGAACACAAAGGCCAAATTCCCTTAATTGTCCATCACAAGGAGTAAAACCAAAGAACATAGTTCTGATGTGCAGAACAAGATTGTTGAGCTTCACAAAATAGAAAGTGGCTGTAAGAAAAGAGCTAAAGCATTGAAAATCCCCATTTCCACTATCAGGGCAATAATTAATAAGTTCCAATCAACTAAAGATGTCACAAGAAAGCCTAAAAAAATTTAAATAGCCACTACATCACCACATGTTGTTTAGGAGAGTTTCAAGAGAAATCCTGCTCGCTCATCTAAAAACTCCAGCATATTTAGTTGTCAGATACGACTAGAACTTCAAATGGGACTGGCTTCTATGGTCAGATGAAACTAAAAAAAGTTTTTTGGCAGCAAACATTCAAGATGGGGTTGGTGCGAACAGGGATAAAAAGTACCCTATGCCCACATGAGGTGGTCTCGGTACGCTTTCAAACGAACACTGGAGCGGTTCGGTTGTAGTGAAAAACCAATCCAATCCAGTGGACCAATGAACCAGGCTTTATCACACTGTATAATGGGTAATTACAGTTCCATGAACAGCAGTAGCTTTGTTGTTTTGCTAATACCGCTTAAAATGAACCCGCGTCAGTCTGCATCATTCAAAATCAAAGCGCGCCTTTTCATTTTATAATGCCGTCTTATTGCTCTGTTTGTAGTAGGTGTGTTTTAAAAATGTTTTCCTGACCAATCCTGGACTCCTGCTCAAAATTATAAATGAATATAACGATACCTAAAAAAAAAAAATGCTACAATAAGCCCGCAAAGCTGTTGTTGTTCCATCCTGACAGATGAAAGCTGAGCGGAATCCCAGAACGTGGAACTTTGACCAATGAGAGGACCGTTTACTCGCGTGTGACTTGTATTAACACATTTGGGTCATTTAGAAACTTTGCTGTGTGAAAGCGAACCACACCATTAATAAAAAGCAACACTGTAATAAGTTTAACCGCTGTTTCAGAACAAAGCAATCAATCTACAGGTGTGAAAGCACCCTAAGTAATCCTGAAGATTCCAATGCCTGTGCGAATAACTTAAGCCTTTCCAACAATCTACAGTCATACCTCAATCTCAGAAAATGTGGCGTTTCCATTCCTTTTGTTTTTGATTTTCTGTGCGAGATCTCCGCCTTCACAGTGCTCCAGGACAAGATACAAACAATCAAAATCTGAAAACAGATTCATTACAGTTTAAATCATTTAATGCAGCTAATGAATGTAAATGAACTGAATTAATTTAGATTTTTCTCTCAACCTTCAATAAATTCCTTGTGGTGGACGATGTGTGGGTGATTGAGATGAAGGAGAAACTTGGATTCCTCCTAAAAACAGACAGGAGCTCATTAAGTCACATTTATTTATAGTGCTTCATACAATACATATTGTTTCAAAGCAGCTTTACAGCAATTAAGAGGAAAATAACAGTTAACAGTTAATGTTGTTTAAAGGGGTCATGAACTGAGAAACCAAAATTGCCTTGATGTTTTGACATGTAAGAGGTCAGTGTACTATAAAAACATCCTGTAGATTTCAGAACTCAAAACTGTCATTAGTCTAAAATCAGCTTATATTGAAGGCAGTCTGACAAAACGACAGCTTGTAAATGTTTTACACTATTATGTAATAGTGTGGTTAAACACTGCTTCCTGAGAACATGATGAACATCTGCTACATCACTGCCTGTTTAGCCACAGAGAACAGAAAACAACTTATAAAGATGCTCTGAGGATAACAAGATGCTGTTCAGTAACAAGGTGTGGAAAAACACTGTTTGCATTGCCTTCCTTCTGATCCCAACATTAGGAAAAGTGAAAGATCCAGACCGCATTGGTAAAAACTTGGCCCTTTGTTCTCTTCAGCGGGTTCATTTACAAACAAGGCACAATTCAACACAGGATTATCAAAAGACGATCCAGTGGCGACTACATTGGATGGTATAAAATAAAAAACAAAGACAGTTCATGATACCTTTAAAGGGTTAGTTCACTCCCCAAATAAAAATGATCCCATGATTTACTTACCCTCCAGCCATCCTAGGTATGTATTATTATTTCTTTCAGACATACACAGTCGGAGTTATATTACAAAAACATCCTGGCTCTTTCGAGCTTTTTAATGGCAGTGAATGGGGCACTGTATTTTGAAGCCCAAAAAAGTGCATCCCTCCAGCATAAAAAAAAGTGCTTCATCTGGCTCCAGCCTTAATAAAGGCCCAGTGATGGGGTTTTGTAAGAAATTTACTCATATTTATAACTTAGTAAACTAAAATAAACTTGCTTCAAATATATAAAATTAGTTTTAATTACAGATATTTTTCTTACAAAAACCCATTGATTCACTTCAGAAGGCCTTTATCAAGCCCCTGGAGCCTTGTGGATTACTCTTATAATAGATGGATGCACTTTATTAGATTTCAAAGCTTGAAAAAGAAAGGAAATTGTGTACACCTGGAAAAAAAAGTAATGGTCCCACTTTATATTAGCTGGCCTTACTTAAAAAAAAAAAATCAAGTTTTTTTGAAGGTTTGGGACAGGATTAATAGTATGGGTAGGTTAAAGGGTGGGTTAAAGTGTAAGGGATGGACCAACAGTGTAATTATGAATGTAATTGCATGTAATTACATGCAAGTTTTTTTTATTTAAATATCCATATTTTTCTTCAGCATGGAAGTAAGCTTATGGGTGAGACCTCCAATTCAATAGCTGCCATTTGGAAATAACAAGAAGAATAACAAAGTGCAGTAAACAGTAAAACGGTTTGCAATACAAACCAGTGTTTGTAATTTAGATAATACAATAAAATAATATGGTAAGGCACACCAATTTGCAAATCAAGCAGCAAAACGAGCTGTTTTGTATAGCCAATAAAATAGGTTGACATGGATAAGACCAGAAGCCACACCCATACAATTTACTAATGTTCACACCCACTCTTACAGGAAAAAAAAGGTGGACAAGTACAATGTAAACACGCAAACATCCATTCAAAAGTTGGGGATCACCTGTAATTTATTTTTGTTTGTTTCCCAGGATTTTGTTAATGAATAAAAAGTTAAAGAGAACAATATTTATTCAAAATAGAAATATAACAATATAAGTCTTCACTAGCACTTTATATCAATTAACACATCCCTGCTAAATAATAGTATTAGTTTCTTAAAAAAAAAAAAAAAAAAGAAAGAAATTAAATGACCAAAAATCCCAAACTGTAGAACAGTAGTGTACATTGTTACAAAATATTCATGATAAATGGTTCTTATTTACAAAAAAAAACTGAAAAAATGATGACAAGTTCCAAAAAATTTAAAAAGTAAAATATGAAGCACCACAGTGGTTTCCAACATTGATAATAAATCAGCATGTCAGAATGACTTCTAAAGGATCATGTGACACTGATGACTGGAAAAGTAAGATTTGATCAGAGGAATAAATTTTTAATATTTTAAAGTATACACAAAACAGGTGTTTTAAATTGCAATAATATTTCACAACATTACTGTTTTTTTCTGTATTTCTGATAAAATAAATGCAGCCTTGAGCAGAAGAATTTGTTCAAAAAATTATTACAGATCTTACCGATCTTAACTTTGAAATGGCAGTGTATGCACACAATAAGTGCATTGTATCAAATGATTAATTTAAATGCAAGTACACTGTCATTAAGTCCATCTAAATTAAAATGGGACCAATGTCACATATACCTAGGATGGCTTGAGGGTGAGTAAATCTCGGGATAATTTTCATTATTGTATGAACTATCACTTTAAGTATTAATATTCACGTTTGGGCTGTAGAAATTTGTCTTTCTCCCCATTTAACTTGCAGATCTCATTACAATCAAACTGTCTTACTTACCTGGTTAGCGCTCAACTTTTTAATGACAAACTGATCACCACCTTCATTTTTCACCAGGATCTTATTCTCCTGTTGACTCACTAGAGAGTAACCATGTTCCTTTAGAGCTGACAGACTGTTGCCCATTGCTGAAAATTTCTGCAAAGCAAAATATTTAAGAAGGGAATATATTTATAAGTATTTAAGGTAATCAAAGATTTGCTTTTTGTGAAAACTGTAACTTTTATATTAAATATACAAGGTTACAAGGGTAAATAATTAAGCAGATACTTTCAATATGAGAAATGGAAACAAGACAATTGATTTAAAGAGCACTGATCACAGTTTAAGTGTTTCCTGTTCGTTTCATAAGAACTTACATTTTGAGACCATAAAATTATTTTCATGATTTGGTATTGTAACTGTTCTCCTTTTGACAAATCAACTAAGATAGTTTTTACATCACATAATGTTAAAATATTTGATAGTTTCTGTTGCTTAAACAGAGAACTGTATTTTTTCCCCCTGAACAGAAAATGTTAATAAATGCAGTAACCAAACTGAGACTGCAAGACAATATGTTAAACAGTGTTGTAACGCGAGTTACATATTATTACTTTTTCCAAGTAACTAGTAAAGTAACATATTACTTTTTAATTGACAAGAAAATATCTGAGTTACTTTTTTCAAATAAGTAACGCCAGTTACTTTTCCCCCCATTTATTGATTAAAAGCTCTCCTGTCCCCATGTTGAGAGAAATCAGGAGTAAGATGTCAGTTCTAGAATAAATGTGAACATCCATTAATTCATCTTACTCACAAAAAACAGATTCAGTATTCCTCAAAATGCATAAAACCAGTGAAATTCAACTCAGAATATATGTTAAATAATACAAAATATCCTTCATGCATTTAATTCCATTTTATTAACCAATGTCTTTGCTGCCAACCTTCGATTGATTTGTTTTCTTTCTTTTTTTTTATTGCTGAAGAGTTGACATTTATTTTCTTCTGCAGTCTACTGTACAGACATGAATTTACTTTTATCAAAGCCTGAGGTTTTTGGTGTGAAAAGGCTTTAACATTTGCCAAAAATAGAACTTTTTATATTAAAAACTAACAAACAAGCCCTGCCCAGATTTAACGCAAAAGTAAAGTAACGCATTACTTTCTATTACTAACACAATTAGTTACTTTTTTTAGGAAGTAACTCAATATTGTAATGCATTACTTTTAAAAGTAACTTTCCCCAACACTGATGTTCAAAGCCTCCTGATACGTTGTGTAAGTGTGATGAAGACGAGCCCACCAGCTCGCCTTCGGGGGGAAAACGTGAGTCCGTGTAGGATGTAAAAAAAAATGATGGCTCACTCGCAAAGCACTTTCGTGCGAGGTGAAATTTATTTACAGTGCCAGAAAGTTCATCCACAGTGAAGAATATATACAAGTGCACACAAAAAGACAAAAATCCAAAGTACCAAAGAAACAACAAAAAGGGAAAATAAACCAGAAAATAATCCAATAATGATGTATGCAACAAACAGGTATCCACAGTATACAAAGGGGGTTTTGGGTTTGCTCGAGGCACCGCAGTAGCACTCTTGCGTCGACTTGGTAAACAAGTAATGTCTTTGGGTTTGGCCCCAGCTTATATAGGCCAAACCCCGCCCCTTTTTGGACCATACCCTTCATAGGTAAGTATAACACTTAATACACACACAAATTCCACATTTACTTGACATCTTATTATAATTAATCAATAATAATTCATTTCAGCTCTCTATATAATAATAAACACATAATCCATTAACACATAATACTTTTAACACATAATTTCCACACGTAAATACACACAAAAACACCCATTCAAACTACACAATGGTTTCGCCAGCTTCCGGTTGCGCTGCGCCGGCGCGACCAAGCCCGTGATGTCATAATCGGCTGCCGCTCGTTCGTTCGGTTTGGCCGGCGCGATGTTTCCCGCCGGAAGACTGACTACGCCACACAGACAAACATCACAGGGACGAAACGACACAACAAGTACAGTGCATGTGTATGAGATGACTGGGAAATGCATACGGACAGGGGAGAGTGCTGAAATGGGAGGATGTCCATGTGCTATCAGGATTGCGTGTGCACCCGCTACTCTGATAGCGGCAACATCAGGGAGGAACGGTGCGGCGAATGAATGAGGTAAGTAAGCGGGTGTGTATGTATATATATGTGTGTGTGTGTGTGTGTGTGTGTGTGTGTGTGTGTGTGTGTGTGTGTGTGTGTATGTGCCAGCGCTGCTTCCCCAGCGGCGGCAGCTAATGTGACTTTATCACAGTAAGGTTTACAGAACCTCAGACACTTTGATCTTTGATCTTCGATCTGAGACAAACAATACACACAGAGTGTATTAAGACGCATAAGACATTTGTTTCCACATCTCACTGAGAGAAGATGTGAGAAAAGTCCCTTTCCGCCTATTCCTTCCATCCACTTCCCCTCACCCATCTCCTCTCACTCAGCTCACTTAAAATGGTCAATAGCATAATATAACATTCTACATGAACGCAAGTGATATCCATAGTCATGTTTGGTATCATTTGAACTATCACTGTGTGTCTGGTACAATGGTCTCATTCTCACAAAAAGTAAACTAAAGGGTGAACAGATCCAGATCCAGAGTTCAGAGATATTTTGCTCACTGTTGAGGGTGTACTATCTCCCAGTGTCCTTCATGCAAATTACCATTTGTCCCCAAAGGGTGCAAACGAGTCTAGGACATGATCAGTGCAAATTCAAATAGTTAGTTCCTGTCTTCATTTCGGGGGATGTCTGTTTGGGTCTGAAGTACTTAAAGAAGTGTAAGAAGAAGATCAGGGCACTTTTTGTAGCCTGAAGTCAGGTACGCATCTTACTCCTAGATTCATCTTTGAAATTTTGATGTCTTGTATTGATTTCATATCTTTGAATTGGCTGTATAATTGGCATAATACATATTTACCTGACTGATAATAAATTGTTACATTTAATTCTATTCTTATTTAGTCTGTAACTATTGCCTCTAGTAGATTACGATGTGTCCTTGTTACCGCGTTTACTGCGTCAGGTTAGTAACGGACTAAAATTCAGTTGAGATGGAGCATAGGGCACACCAACTATATCTTCAGAGATTCGGCTAACACTTGGTATTAGTTCAAGTGTACTTAGACTGTAAAGGCTAAAAGGGAATTTCCGTTTAGGTCAACTGGATGTTGTTTCGACCAACCTTAATAGGGTAAGCCTAACCTCTGTTTACTGTAATGTTACACTAGCTAAGTGTACATGGGAGACCATGGCATAACCAAACCAAAGCTGTTATCATGGAAGTAATGTTGGTCTGCTTATATCTGTAGTAGTGGTCATGACCTCTGACTAGAGATAATGTTGCTTTATTCAAGTACAGATCTATGGGGACTAAACAAAGGTACTTTTAGAATGAGCAAGCATCTAAAGTATTAGTCAATTACCTCTGTCTAATATCCAAGACTGATGTGACCGTAAGGTACGCTAACGGCTGAAGCGATATCTTTGAGCGCCATGAGCACCCGAATGAACAAGTACAATAATATTAAAGAGTAAATAGAATCATTAGATGTCTAGATAAATTATTATTATAAATTATGAAGGATCTATGATGATTGGCATTCTAACTCAAATGCGAGGTCATTATAAAATGTGAGTCAGATTTGAATTGAATGTAAATTAAATAACACGCTGAAAAGTCTGAACAACCAAGAAAACTTCATCCACCTTTGGATACCTCCGTTGGGTCAACTTACAGTTTTGTATACTATCCGTGTGATCGCATGATTTTGCTATCACTTTCTCTGAAGAGAAAGTGTCCTGTTAGGCAGTTGTTTATTTTTCATCAGGTCTCTTGCTAGATCCTGGTTGGCATAGAGGCTCTTTCAAGAGAGAAAACAAGCTCTGTTTACCAAAATGGGGTGAAATATCCTTAAAATTTGGCATATCTGAAACAAAAATGCCTTCAGTCTGATGTGTGGCAGAGTGTAAGAAATGCAAAGATCTCATGATGGGTTACCATGATTAGTAAGACATCCTGCCCATAAACAGTCCTAGTCCAATATATGCAGGGGTGCACATACGTTTTTTTTAGCCTGGTTCTCTTAAGAGTACATGGAGATTTGGATTAGTCCTCGCACTGCACACAGTATGACCCATTAAATATAAAATGAATTTATAAAAAAAATAGATGAATAATAGTGATAATATCATCACTGCACTTTATTTATTTAGTTTTTTATAAAATAAACAAGAAAATTAAAAAAAAATAAATAAAAAGTGAGGTAATACTATTATATTTTTAATAAAAGAAAAATAAAAACATTTACTTTATAGTAAACCTAAAAATAAAATAATATTTACATTTTATATGAATTTTCAGCATTTTCAAACCTTGTTTCAGGAAGTCACTATTGCCAGTGGCTACTGCCTTTTTAATAAAGGAAGAAAAAACTCACCTTGCTCTGTATATGAAATCTATATACAGCTTGAGCTTGTTTCCACCACTGGGTAAAAAAAACAACAACAAACAAATTAAAAAGTTATCTGCGACTTTAATTCTGACTTTATTTCTTGCAGTTGTGTGTTTGTCATGCAATTCTGATTGCTTTTATCAGAATTGTGAGATTTAGACTCACAGTTGTACCTAAGTCTGATTCAGAGGAAGAAAGCCTGACTTTTGACTTTATATCAAGGCTTAGGAGGGTTACTTCAAAAAAGTATTCTGTTACAATTACAAATTAACTGATGAAAAAAGTATTCAGTAACATAATCCAAGCACCACAATGTGTAATGTGATTACTTCTGGATTCTGAGGTCACATATGTAAACACAGTCAACAATATAAATCAAAAATACTTATTATGGATATGATGCAAAATATAAACTACTTGGGGGCCTATTACAGAAAGATCCTAATTTTAAAATCTTATCCTATTTGAACAGACAGAGCAGCATTTCCTAAGTGTGTTATCTTAACTACAGATATGAAGGGGGCATTACAAAAAATCCTATTTTGACAAAAAACAAAAAAAACAAATCCTAAAAACCCTACAGCTGTCCTAACTTAAAAACTTTTTAAAGCTAAAAGAAAAAAATCTTGCAATTGCGCTGTCAAACTTACTTTGACTCAGCTGTAACGTTTCCTGTATTTGTTTTTGTGAGTGAGAGCTTACCAAATATTATTGGCTTTGCCTTTTCTACTGAACTGACCAACATTTCAGTTTCCACGGCACCGAAACAAAAAACTCGCCCGGTTTTGTTTACCTCATCAGCAGCTTGTGCAATGGTGATTGCTTTGTAACAGACCCTTAGTAACAGACTCCTTACAGGGAAATGATCAAAACCCACAACGTCAATGACTGAGCAAAAATAATTTTTTTAAACAACAGGATACAAGTGACAAATTACATCCATGTTTTTCAAAATTGCCTTTTATTAGGTACGGAAAGCACACACTCTCTTTCTCCCATTCTTGCAGGGTTACCAGGTTTTCACAACAAAACCCGCCCAATTATGCCCTGTTTTTTTTTTTTTTTGTCAGGATTCCCGTGGTAAATTCGTATTTCAGGGGCTAAATAGGATGTTATTGGGTTCACTTAAATCCACGGACATCACAAACAACCCATGGCAACAGTGTTAAAGTAGCCCAATTCTGCATTAAAAACTACAGACTTGGCAACACTGTGCTCTTGCTCCCATGCAGATTCACATACATACAGTACTACAGACTCACACCCACACAGAAACATATGGTTAGCACTGCCCTGAAGATATTATCAGTTTAGTTTAGCAACAAAAAGCTACATGTCATTTCTCACTAGCGGGGTAATAATGGTGCGGTTCTTTAAGCAGCTGAACTCTCTCTCTGCATTAATAAGTGTATCAGTCTGATGTTTTGCATCATGGCTGCCTCACCATCTCGGATCATTATTTTCTATTAATTCAACAGTTACTGTTTTTTGTATCCTGATTACGTAATGCCGTTACATGTATTACATTACTCCCCGACCCTGTTTATATCTCACAATTCTAACTTTATAAGGTGCATTTTTGAGTTTATTTCTTGCAATTCTGAGGGGAAAAAATGTCTGAATTGTGAGATGAAAAATGTTTTACTTTATCATTGTTTTTCCCCAAAATATATTTATTTGCATTCCTTTAAATACATAATAATACATTTAAATAAAAGAGAGAGAGAAAAAACACATGTATAAGTGTCACACCCCTGTGGACTGTTTTTGTTGGTTTCTCCCTTCTGTGCCCATATATGGTCTTTCCTGTTCCGTTCCTTGTTAAGTCCTTATTGGTTAATCACCCACACCTGTCCTTGTATCATTAGTACCCCTATATAAGTTGGATTCAGTAGGGCTGTTTGATTCCGAAAATTTTGGAATTGAGTCAAATTCTGATTCCTGGTTCTGGAATCGATGGGATTCGATTCCTCACTGTTTTCGATTCTTGTTTTTTTTAGATTGGAAGAACCTAATTTCGCCATCACTGTAGGATATAAAAGTCTTAGAAAGTAACGTTTTCATAATATGAAGCTTTGTTTTTATAAATGATGTTACATTTCTGTATTTAAATTATTTTTATCTGCGTTGCCCATGAAATTAGTCATAGTACATGTGTTTATTGCATGAATGAAACAAGATGTGTACGGTTCAGCTGAATGATGTTACTTCAACCATATGCATTGCACAAAATTAACAAACTGTACACTGAAACAAAACAACCAGAACATTAACAACAACATTGCTATAAGAGCTTGTGGTTTATCTGTCAGTCAGACGCTCACTCCCCGCCACTTATCTGTGCTCTCGGTGCTTTCAAAATGATCACAGGCTGATAGAAAGGTTAAAAATAGCATTTTATTTAAGATGGAAATAGGATCAAGACCCTCGATCACGTAATGATCTATTCTTTTGTGCAGCGCTCATGTGGACAACATAAGCCAGTTCCACCGTAAAATAACTTCTGAATCATTTTTGAACTGGTTCATTAAAACGATCTGTCCAAAAGAACCTTTTTGTGGAAACGAATCAGACTTCTAATCACTATTAGTGAGCAAAGCTGCATCTTCAAACTCAGATATGCTCAGTACCGACTCCTTTCATTCAGTTTATTTTCGTGAATCGACGTTCAGCGACGTTTGATGACAGCAACCAAAATATGCAGCCTTCGTATGATGCAGCCGTTCGTTTGAGAGGCGCCCATATAAGCTTTGTTTGAACTGAAAACGGCTCTGAATGGGGAATCGATTCCCAGGCCTAGGATTCAGTTCAGTGTTGTTTGTCGGATCTTAAGTTTATGTTGGTGTGTGTTTCCCTGTCCCGCCTGTCTGGATTTACCTTTTGTGGAGTTTATTAAAGACTTTTCATTATATTTCGTCTTCGTTTGTCACCTTCTACACACAACCGTGACAGAAGATCAGACCTAACAAACAATTTAGAGACGAGTTTTCCCCCGCGTTTTCACCAGTTGTTTTTTTTTTTTTCTTTTGCCCTGTGGACCTTGCCTCAATCAACGTTGTCCCAAGGAGGGGTAACACCATTCTGGAAGGAATTAACATCTTCAGCTTCCAGAATGGCAGGGACCTGGAGAACTACATGGAGGAGTGTGGACGAACAGATCTACATTCACAAAAGAGTGAGCGAAGTCTGGATCTGGGACATTTAGATATTGAACTGGATTTAATTGATTTCACTGAGGATATTTATGTGGAACGGGACTTGATCGATTTTTATAGGAATGTATTTGTAGACATGCCCTGTCTTCCACCATCCTATGAACTATCTGCCTGCCTGGATTTCCCACCCACTCTCCCTCTGTTATCTCCTCCTATTGACCCTGCTGCCTCAGTCCCACCACCGCTGTCTGTGCGGTGGGCTCGCTGCGGGTCTGCCAGTCTCCATCGGCATCATGGCTGGAGGATCCCTCGTCTCCGCCTCCAGCCTCCAGCCTCCAGCCTCCAGCCTCCAGCCTCTGAGTCCTGGACTCTGCCTCGGCCCTCTGACCCAGCAGCTCCACCCCGGCTCTCAGCTCCCTCGTCTCCACCGTCTCGTCTGCCAGCCCACCAGCTCCACCAGTCTCCCTCGTCCCTCCGGCTCCGCCTTGGTCGGTCGTCGTCCCGCCATCGCCTCAAGACTCCACTCCTCCGGCTGCGCCTTGTCACTCCATCGAATGGCTCCTGCTCCGGGTCCCTTCTATGTCCTCCCTGGCTCCTCCCTCCGTCTGATCCACCCAGGTACCTTCTGTCTCCTCCATGGCTCCTCCCTCCGTCGTCACCACCCTGGACTTTGTTTGTTGTCATCCTCCTGGGAATCCGTCCTCCGCCAAAGCCTCCTCTTACACTGACTTACTGTTGCTATCCCACGTCCACTCCTTTGTTTTTGTTATTATATTGTATTATATTATAAAGAACTGCACTTTCGCGGAACTGCACTTTTTTTTTTATTATTATTTTTTTAATCCATCTTATTTTTCAAATGCGGAAATAAGCCATTTTCTGTGAATGTTTGAGACATCTGGTTCATTAGCCACCATAGGGAAATGACGAGAACAACAACGTGCAGTAAACAGTGAAACTATTTGCATTACAAACCAGTGTGTTCATAATTAAAATAATGCATTAAAATAATATGGTAAGACACACTAGTTTGCAATATCAAGCAGCAAAACAAGTTCTTTTGAGTAGCTAAAAATAGCTGGAGATGAATGACACCATAAGCCAGACACATTAAATTTACAAACATCTACAATAATAAATGACTATATTACCAAAAATCGAGAGGAAAAAAAAGTCCAAATGCCTAAAAAGGCAATGAAGAATGTCTTTTTGTGACAAAGGTCAGAGCTCCTGTTATGATGTAGATTTTTGAGGTGCACTCTTGTCATAAATTAATCTATTACTTTTCCTACACAATTTGTAACACAAAAGAGTGGTAAAATATCTATTTAGGAGTCTTAGACCCTCCCAACTGTCACACCCCTGTGGACTGTTTTTGTTAAGTCTTCATTGGTTAATTACCCACACCTGTTTTTGTCTCATTAGCACCCCTTTATAAGTTCCTTAGTTCTCGTTCATTCTTAACGTTATGTGAGTGTGTGATCCCCCGCTGTTCCTGTTCCCTTGTTGGATTTTTTTATTAAAGCGCGTTCGTTATATTTCCTCGTCCTACGGCTCCTTCCTACACACGACCCTGACACCAAAGATGTATAGTTTGTCATGATTAGATAAGGATTTATTTGTAATATGGTGAAGTAAACTTAGGCGTCCCACAGAGGGGACAGTGACTGTTAAAGGGTTAAAGGGGTCATCAGATGCCCATTTTCCACAAGTTGATATGATTCTTTAGAGTCTTAATGAAAAGTCTATAATACAAATTCTCAATGGTTGTGTAAAACAACACCCTTTTTACCTTGTCAAAATGAGCTCTGCAAAAATCATCCTGTTCTGATCGAGGCTGCTTTAAATGTTAATGAGCTTTGCTCGCCCCACCCCTCTCTTCTCTCTGTGGAGTGATGAGCCTGTTTACTTTAGCCGCTAAACTTGCTAACTAGCACATTATTAGGAAAGGTGATTCATAAAAACTTAGGAAAGATTCATAAAAAAAAACCCTTATTCTCACTTCTGCTGTAGGTGAAGCTGGATCACGAATGATGTGTGCGAACATAGACGGATATATGTAGATTGGGAGGTGCATTCCATTCACAAACAAATGTAATCCACTGCATCTTCAGCGGCTCAGATGTCGGGAGTAAATGACGACCACTATGTTCATTATTACATCCAGCAACACAACACCTCAATCGCTCAGTCGGAGATATTCTTGTCTAACTTACATCCCTGCTCTGGCATCGAAACAATAGAGGGCGAGTCTGAGGTAAGACGCTCATGTCAATCAACTATCATGGGAGCGGCCTCTGTGAGTGTGACACCACACCGACAGGCATCTGAGAAAGGCTCGATTTGAAAAAGGGGATATTATTTTTACAGATTAATTAAAAACCACTGCATGGATTTTTATCATTATAGAGTAGATTTGTACATACACTGCCAACACACATTAATGTTCAAACAACATGAAAAAGTGAACTTTGCATCCAATGACCCCTTTAAATACATGTAGTTTAAATAAAAACACCAATATATAACTAATTCAATACACAATTTGTTCAAAATGGGAATTTTGTCTGTATTGCTTTGTTTGCTAAATGAAAACAAAGTAAATAAATAAATAGGGTTGATAGAAATCCTTGTTAAGTATCACAGCACTGTAAAATACATTTTCTGAGGTAACCTAAAATGTGCATAATTTAGTTACATCAAGGGTCAAATCAAATATAAATAGCTCATTAAAGTTAAAAGTTCTGGTATAAAGAATGTTTTTGCTTAGATGGCTGAAATGTCTGCCCAATAAAGAAAAGTACTGCTCAGCACAGAGAAAGAAGAAAAAAGAGAGGGAACATTGCCTGGAATGGCTGCTGGATTGAACCTCACTGAAAATCTCAGCTGCAGAATTGCAGATTGTTATTTGCTCAAAACAAAATGTAGTTATGTCTAGTAATATTTGCACATAAACAACCATGTTTTATACATTTTGTACAGTACGTTTGCAAAAGGTATATTATGCCCTGTGTTATAGTTTCAAGACAAGCAATTGCTATATAAGAGAAAGAGAAGTATAAACATTTGTGCAAACCTGGAGTCTGTGAAGAGCGTCTGGCTGAATAATGAAGTTGAAAAACTGCTCTATGAAGCCCGTCCCAACCAAATCTAATAGAAGAGTATGCAACACTTCCTCATTCGGTATGTGTGTGCCCTCATAAATGTGCTGCAACAACCACAAGATGACTGTTAGGATCTGTCTTGAAAAAATAACATTTACATTTATTCATTTAGCAAACACATTTATTCAAAGCAACTTACAAATGAGGAAAGCAACAAGGCAAAAACACAAGACGTGCTACTACATAGTTTCAAACACTAAATAATACATGTTAGAACATGGAGGTGTATAAGAAATAGTGAAAGCATTGTAAATTTGCATAGAAGCATGATGCAACTTGCTGAAAAGATGTGCTTAGTAGCGATAATAAACATGTTTCAAACATCTGGTTTGTTTAACAAGGATGCATCATAGAACCTGCTCTAACAAGGAAAAACAGTTCAGTGAAGAAAATGTAGTGATTTTAAAGGATGCATTCAACAAATACTACAATATTTGATATTGATTTCATGGTGAGCATCTAATGCCATTTTCTAACAACATTCTGAGTCAAAAAGCAGAAACTGCCATTGTTTCTCTAACTGAAATATGTCTGCTTGTGCTTCTCTGATCATCCTGGAATGATACTATTGATAATTGGCTATTTTGTTGCAACCAGTGTTAATAAACATTTAGACAAATTCTCTTAAATCTGCAGTGTTGTCTAATATTGTCATTTCATTTTGACAATGTAAGACAGTAGGATGGGAGGTGAGTCTCATTGATGATGTTGAAGTTGACTGTTGACGTCAATATCAGTGACAAATTACATGAAGCAGTTTGTATTCAAGAAAGACAGACTGAACACCAAACATCCTAAAGTCAATTTTTTTTTTTTTTTTATCTCATAATAACCCATAAAGTAAATTAATGTTTTTCTTCATTTGTGTGTTTGTCCGTGCAGTCTCTTCTATGTGCTGGTCATTGTTGCTGTAGTTCTTTGTGTGTTCATTTGAATGTGCTGAAGAGTGTACATGTATTTCTATAGCAGCCTCACAGGAAAAATCCACCTCAGCATTTACATTTTCTATTCTTATAATTTGTTTAAAGGGCTCATCGGATGCCCATTTTCCACAAGTTGATATGATTCTTTAGGGTCTTAATGAAACGTCTATAATATACTTTGTTTAGAAGGACAGAGTCACTGTGAGTTCTTCTGTGGGGAGGTGAAAGGTTCTGCCTTTCTCCAGATGGACAGTAAAAATCAACAGAATGCCATCAAAGACTATCAGGGGGCGAGAATCGGATGAAGCAAGAGATGTCTTTTTATTCATCTTTGAGTATCTGGAGAAGCTGGACAAGCTGGACAAGCTGGACATTCAAAAGAAAAATTGTCTTGGTAAACAAGGCCTCATGCCATGTTCTGTGAATAGTCTTTCAAAACAAAGAATCTCTCTGTGTAGCCTATGTATGTAGGTATGTGTAATGCATAACAAACTGTTTGTCTGATCATTCAACTGTTCATTCAACTGCTTTGTGATATTTGGAACATATCTTTTGTGAAACACTACCAGTCAAAAGTGTTTCAGAAGTCAGAAGTCTCTTCTGCTCACCAAGCCTGCATTTATGTGATCCAAAGTACAGCATAAACAGTACAATTTTACAATAATTTTACTGTTTACAGTAACTGTTTTCTATCTGAAACAGTTTCTATATTCCTATTAAAATGTAATTTACTCCTGTAATCAAAGCTGAATTTTCAGCATCATTACTCCAGTCTTCAGTGTCACTGAATCAATGTCATGATCCTTCAGACATCATTCTAATATTGTAACATAGGGAGCGAGGCGAGACGTGAGCGGATCCATTTGCAAATTTTTATTGATTGGAAAAGACATTGACATGGTCAGGCAGGCAGGGTAGAACAACGGCAAGCAGGTGTATGGACAGCAAACAAAGAGTAATCCTTAAACGAGCGGGGGTCAATCAGCGGCGTACGTAATCCAAACGAGGGCTAGGCAGGAGAATGGTCAGACAGGCGAGAGATCAAAAACGAGAAAACTAGACACGGAATAGCAAGGAGGAAACGCTTGGTATGAATGTATAAACAGTTCACTACTCGGCGAAGAGTGACGGGAAGACCGGGGCTTAAATACTGTCTCTGATTGGGCGCAGGTGGTGGGAGCAGTGGCTGATGGATAATGTAGTCCGGGGTGTAAAGCAACAGTCTGAGTGTATGAACAGAGTGAGAGCGACATCTGGTGGTGAGCGGTCCGCAGCTCACCGACCAGATCCGTAACAAATATGCTGATTATTATATGTTGAAAACAGCTGAGAATTTTTTTTTCCAGTTTTTTTTTTTGTTGAATAGAAAGTTCAGAAGAACAGCACTGATCTAAAATAGAAATCTTTTGTAATCCTATCATCACTTTAAATATTGATGATGATGATAATAACAGATGTTTCTTGAGCAGCAAATCAGCATATTAGAATGATTTCTGAAGGATTTTTTTTTTAAAGGTTTCACAATATTATGGCTGTTGCCATACTTTGGTTCAAATAAATGTAGGCTTGGTGAGCAGAAGAGTGTTCTTCAAAAAAACAACACCACACATTTCTTCAAAATCTTACTGTTCAAAAAGATTTTTGGGGGGGCTGTCAAACAATTAATCGCATACAAAATAAAAGTTTGAGTTTGCCTATTCATATTCATTAGGGATGCACCGAAATGAAAATTCTTGGCCGAAACCGAAAACCAAAAAAGAGGAAAGCAAGGCCAAAAACTGAAAACCAAAACACCGAAAGAAATTATGCCAGTTATTAGTACCACTGCATTTATGGCTATGACTGTGTACTAACCTTACTAAAATCAAGGCATTGCAATTGCATAAATTAATATTAAAGTTTCAAAAAATAAATCAATTACAAATTATGAAAATATTTATTTAGCACATTGCAACAATGCACAGTATAAAATAAAATAAAATTCAAACTTAAATGTTTAACTTAACCGTGCTCATGTGTGCATTAAATAATAATGTACAGGCCTTCTGGACTGCTGAAAGGTTGTAAAATTAAATATGTTCTCTCATAAAAACAAAGTGCATTTAAGTCAAGTGCATTTTAAATTTTCTCTGTAGGACTACTACAAGAAAGTGCATTCAGAACAAGTGCAACTGCTTAAAGATACAACAGTATTTTCTCTGCAGGCCTACAACATAATAGTGTATCAAAACAAAGACTGCCATAGCCCATATGTTAACTGCAGAACTTTAACAACAACAAATGCACCAAGAACTGCAGATGTGCAAAGTGGATAATAAATATTTAAACACTAGACAAGCCCATTCTACTTCCTGAGGTAAAGTGGCAGGTTTTTCTTGATGAAGAGTAGCTTCTCTGCTTTATCACAGTGAAGTCTGTTCCTCTTCTCATCGAGAACATGAGCTGCTGCACTGAACAGTCTTTCACTGTCTGTGCTTGTGCACGGAGCAGACAAGTACTTGCGTGCCATCTTTGCCAGGTCAGGAAAGCGGCCGTGATTTTTTTTTTTCCAGTAGACAAGAGGGTTATCACTTCTGGGGATGGGGACTTCAGACAGATAACCATCTAGCTGTTGAGTGGTTGAGCTTGTCATCTGCCTGACATTTGAGAAAGATTTGAGAGAGTGTATTTAAATAGGGCCAGTGCATAAATTAAATTTTTTGTCAAATTTAAAAAAATATCTAGCAGAGATATGGCTACAATCTGATCACATATATAGTAGCTCAAGTCAGAACAGAATAGCCTACCTATTATTATTTGGGGCACTTTCTTGCAGAATTTCACTGAACATATCAGACAATGAGGGTGCATGCTCCTCATCTGGTGCAGAGAGACGAGTCTTTTTTTCTGCACTCTGATCTTCTCCTGCGCTGTGCACTGCTCCCTCTCCATCTCCACGTGGGTTCTCCGCATCCATCGCGGTCTGGATCATTTCTCGTGCGCGCTGCTTTATTTCCGCATCCAAGTAATGATCTTTATAACTCGGATCAAGTACAGTCGCGATGAAGTGCAGAGGATCCGAACAGATCTCAGTGAAATGTGTTGACAGATTCTAAGAGTGTACTTTTCATTGTTTTCACTCCGTGGTCCGTCTCAACCTCTTTGCTTAAGAGACGCTTTAGTGCTGCCATTAAAGGAATAACGTCCGCTACAGATGCTTTAGTTAGCTGCTCAAAGGGGGCAAGAAGAGAGAGAACGTTCTCTATTAAGACCCACTGGTGTGAAGTGAATGTCGCGGGGAGCTCGTGATCTGCGCTATATGCAGCCAAGACTTGCTTTTGCGCAAAGAGGCAAACATGTAATAAGTGCTGTTCCACTGCATACTCACGTCTTGCTGGAACCGTTTTATTTGTGTTCCAAACTGATCATGCATAGACTGCAAGCGGGAATAGGCCAGCTGAGAATGTTTAAAGTGGCCAACAATTCTTCTGCCTATAGCCAGTATGTCTTTTACACTGCGTTGAGACAACACTCCCTCACTCACAACCAGATGTAGTGTATGGGCCATGCACTGTATTCCCTTCAGCTGGCTGTCTTCTATTGCTTTTGCCATATTTCTTGCATTGTCACTGACAATAGCATGCCCTTTAGGTTGGTCGATATGCCAGGTGTCGAACATACTGGCTGCTGCTGTATGTGACCCTCGAAACTCTTTTGCAGCTGGAAATCAGCGTCAATCCATTGTGCGGTTAGACTGAGCATACTGGTAAGGCTGAAGTCTGAGCTCCATATGTCTGTCGTGAAACTGATTGCTGAAATATCTGCAGATGTATTCTCATGGACGTGAGTTGCAACAACATTAAACAGCTCAGGTAAACACACCTCTGAGGAAATGTCGTCTGCTCGGCATGGCATAACAGGGCTCAATGTGCTCGATCAGCCTACAAAATCCCACATCTTCTACGACAGAGAATGGCTGATCATCTAAGGCAATGAGTTCCATAATCTTTGGTGTAATGCCCTTTGCCTTGACACTATCACTGGGAAACTTCCTTGCCTTTTCAAAAACATCCACCACAGACGGAGTGGGCGTGCTCGGAGGGGTTTTCCTTTTCTGTGCCGTGTTCCTCTCATATTCAGCACAGCGATCGGGATGTTTGGATTTCAGGTGATAAATTAAACCCGACGTGGAGAAAGTCTTTGCAGACGCACCCCCTCTTGAAATTTCGGCATTACATGTTTTGCAAATCGCTATCCGTGGGTCTTTCTCAGATATACTGAAATACGTCCACACCGCAGACATGTTGCTTCAGGCAAGCACGTGCAGGCCGCAGTTTCTGTTTGCGTCATCGCAGCATACTGTTTCGGCTGTGTTGTTTCTGTGATAAAAAAATCTTTCTGCCGAAAACCGAAAATGCACTTTTGGGCCATTTTCGGTGGCCGAATATTTGGTGCATCCCTAATATTCATCATGTTAAGTTGTGAGGACCTAGGCCTAAAGGTCAATGTCATGTTACTTACATAATCTATCAAAGCAAGCAACTCCTATTCAGCCTATGCATGTGTAGCGTACTGCATATATGGAGAACCTTTGATTCTGTCATTCAAATGTTAACACTTGATGAGTAGTGGAACACGTCTTAAAATAAATAAGATAAAAACTGACAATTATACCACACCAGCTTTTCCTTTAAATTTGATAGATTTTAAAATTTGCCTTGAGTAGGTCAAAAGAGCTGCAGTGAGCCCTACTTTTTGTTTTAGCGCTCTCAAATATCAACATCAGAAGAATCGCTGAAGTGCATCTTTAATAATAAAGCGCTGATGGGAGAAACAAACCTTTTTGAAGCGCTTGAAATGGCACACAGTGGTGGCACCTGCTGGTCGAAACTGTAAATAATGTAACAAAAACTCAATACATGCAAAACAGCTTTTACACACAAACCCAGTGTGAATGCTTTATTGAAGGCTAGATTTGCCAACAAACTTCAAATCAGAGATACTGTTTTCACAAAATGCTCTGTTATTTTGACTTCAAAACATGCAAACAACAAACAAACACAAAACGTTTAAACCTAGCATGTCAAATTTCACTTTAATAACTGGCATCTATCTCTGCACATCTGAGTGTGTGTCAGAGAGAGCGAGAGGCAGGAAACAGGAGGTCTATGGAGCTATTGAGTCCACTACGTCTGACACGTCCACGTTGCTCTCAAACGCCACATGAGCTGCGTCAGCCACAACATTAGCCTGCTACAGCCGTTTCCAGACCTGCTCATCTAGCGCTGGCCCCTGATGATAGCACACACAGAAGAACACATCAACACCAAGCCTTTTACCAGTTGACTGAATGGTTCACCATGTGCAGATAAAACTGCTAATTTTAAAAAAGTAAAATGACTAAAACTAACAAAAACAACAAAAACATATGTGTATTTATATATATATATATATATATATATATATATATATATATATATATATATATAATACACACAGCGCCCTCCATAAGTATTGGAACAATAAAGACAAAATTGCTGTTTGCTGTGAAGTCAAGAAATCTGTAAATATGATTAAAAGATGAATATGAGACAAAACTACAGATTGATGAAGACAACGGGCAGCTGACTCTGAGAGAAAAGCAAGAAATTTGGATACTAAAAGAAAAGAGGAAGTCAATTAGAGCTATAGAAAAAAAACCAAAGGGCATGGAGACCACCAGAGATATCAGCAGCCAGCAATGATCTGATCAGCTGAGGAAAACAACAGGAGTTGACGACAGGCAAATCATAAAGCAGCGCATTAATATAGAACGGTTATTAAACTTGGAATTACCTGTGCATTAAATGGTTTCACTGCATACCTGCCAGCCAATTAGAATCCAGTATCCAGACATTCCATGGAATAAATTTGTTTGTTAGAATTAACAAATAAATAAATAAGTACAATACCAACTTTTCTATTTTACAGTACAATAGGATTATTGCAATTGTACTAAATGTCTTATTGATGTCTATTAATTTATTGTTAATTGAAATAATAAACAAAATTCATACTTAGATTTAGATTTAGTTTTTTTTTTTTTTTTATTACCAATTTTATTTTGAAGTCCAGTATGATTATTGCAATTGTAATATTTCCTTTGTTTGTTGTTAAAATAATAATAAAATGTATATTTTGGACATCATCATTATTATTAATATTGTTGTTGTTGTTGTTGTTATTGTTTTTATCTAGTTTTATCTGTTGTTGTTGTTGTTGTTGTTTTTTCAGTCCAATATGATTTTTGAAAGATTAACCAAAGATTATTTTTTATTGATTTATGTAATTAAAATTAAATTTGATTTTATTATTATTATTATTAATTATTATTATTATTTTACATTACAGTAGTATTATTGTATTTGTAACATTTTCTTTTTTATATATAGTTAAAATAATAATAAAATAAAATGCATATTTTGGTTACTATTTAATAACTTATTATTAATGTTATTAAATAGTCACTACTGCAATACTGCAATAGTAACTAGTAATAATAAAATGTTTTTAAGTTTATAAAATAACTCTGAATTCATTTTACAACAATATTAATTATTATTGTTTTTATTATTATGAATCAATAGTTTTTTATTTATAGTACAATAGGATTGTTGACATTGCTTTACTTATGTGTTATAATTGAAATAATAATTACACCAATCAAAAGACATTTCACACATTCATCATCAATTAAAATACGACCACAAGATGATTTGACATTGTGTTTTATTACAAACAATAGAGAAAAATCCCATGAATGATAAAATATCAGACTGACATGTTCTCAGTGAATCGTGATTGTGAAAGAAGCTGAAAGCTGATGTTGATAGTAATAACACAAATGACTGATGTGAGACTCGATCAGAAATCATTTTAATCAGCACAAGCAGAGCATGAGAAAAGCACAGAAACGCACACACTGATTTACTGTCTAGATGAGGATTCATTACACACATTTATTCTGATTGATGTTCATATTAATGCGATGAAGAAAACATCTCACTGTTACTGACTGAGCATCAGCTCAAAGCATTATGGGTAGAATTTCTCATCAGTCTATTCTGATTCATCAACACAGTTTCACTGATGATTTATAACCAACTCTAAACCCAGGATAGAGCACCTGAGTGAATGTGGTCTTGACTGTGTGGATGAGGCTCATTGTGTCAGAGATGCTGTAGAAGGACAGAATTCCTGCACTGTGATCCACATACACTCCTATTTTATAGATATAATCATCAGACAATCCTATTCTCTTGCTGATGGGCTTTACATGCAGATCAGTCCGTTTGTTATTGTGTCTGAATGAGTAATTGGAGCGAGAGCAGATCAAACTCCAGGACTGATCATTACGTCCAAACACACATTCACTACCCCATCCCTTCCTGCTGATGCTCCTATATGACACTGCTACACACACACATCCACTCCACTCAATCTCCCAGTAACAGCGTCCACACACTCTCTCTCTACACAACACCTGATACACACGATCAAATCTGTCTGGATGATCAAGATACAAATGGAGTGTGTCAGTGTTAGTAATCACTCTGTTGTTCTCAAACAGACGGAGGTGTTCATGCATTGAGTTCAGATCCGGAGCGAGCTGATGGGAATCTGATGGAGAGAAAACACATCACAATCAGGAATTATGAATGAATTACTAAATCACACACACAAACACATCATCTTTCGCATCAGACTATAAAGTCAATACATTTACTATCATGCAAACCTAAACTGAACCTAAACCTGCCTGAACCACACAGAACGCTTTCTCATATGTATGTTTATACTCTATATCTCTGTTTTATCATTCTTATATGAAAATATGTTATCACTGTTATTTGTATATCTGTTAAAAAGGCCGTTGTAACTGTAAGAATAACGAATATTCTGATCCCATCTTTCTCTCTTTTGCCGAGACTGCGTGACATACCGGCAGCCAATAGGTGTTCACTGATCAACGTGCAGGCAAACATCCCGCCCACAGCGCTTATTGCGAATATTATGGCAAGCCGTTTTAGCTTAAAATATCCCAAGCAGTACTCGTCGTAATTACATTTTTACTAGTAACAATTTAATTAAAGAGCTCTACAATTAAATTCTTACTAGTAATGATGCCAATTACAAAGCTCTCTAAATCAATTTTTACTAGTTACAATTACAATTATAAATTGTAATTGTATTTTTACTAGTAAGATCTGAATTCTAGAGCTCTCTTATTTAGTTCTTACTAGTAAAAATACAATTGCAGAGCTCTCTAACTAAATTAGTATGAATTCATTTAGACAGCTCTACAACTCAATTCTTACTAGTAACAATGCCATTTAAACAGCTCTTTAATGCAATTCTTACTAGTAATTGAATTAGAGAGCTTTACAATTGCATTCTTGCTAGTAAAAATGCATATTCATTAGATACAAAACAGATTCACGATTACATCCATTTCCCTTTCTAACTCCCGTCTGCGTTGGTGCACTTCAAAATAAAAGACCCTTAAGCATGAATTAATAGCATTTTCATTATGTCAGAATGACCATAAAAGTGAGATGACAGCTTGGATATGTTTTGTTTTTTAAAAAATAATATGCAGTCACTAGATTAATTTACATTTTTATAGTCTTGAAATACTTAAAAGCAAAGAAGACACAAATGTTCACTCCAAAAAAAAAGCTAATGTCGGTCAAAATGTCTGGTAATGATGATGTTTTCCAGACAAAATTTAATCTCATTTTGGTTTATTATGGAGTATAACATGCATGCAGAATTTTGAGCTACATATATATGCTAATTAATAGGCTGTTTAAATAATGTAGCAAAAGTCATTGGCGGGTCAAAAAGACCCAGAAGACCGCATGAGGGTTAATGCTATTTGTACTAGCAACAGATGAATTACAGAGCTCTTTAATTCAGTTAGAAAGCTCTCTAATTCAGTTTTTACTAGTTAGAATTTCAATTTAGAGTGCTCTTTAATTCAATTACAGCTCTGTAAATTAGAGATGTTCAGATTAGAGATAAATTATTGTTACTAGTAAAAATGCAATTACAATGAGTAGCGTTTTTTTTATACGCTAATATTTTAAGATAAAACGGCCTGCCACAGAAGTTGAGAGTGAGACCATCAGAGCGCTGATGTGGATGCTAGCTAAACTTTTGCTGTTGCCTGTCACATTTATTTCTGCATAATTTACGGGTGTTTTCCCGTATGTTAGGTATGTTTTGATGCTGGTTTAAGCTGGTCCTTAGCTGGGTTATGCTGGTCCTTAAAACATTCTTAACCAGCGTCCCAGCATCAAAACATGCCTACCAGCATATGCTGTTTTTTTCACCAGGGGTGTGTCTATTCAAAATAATTTTCTTATATCTGATATTGTAACAATTGCTTGTATGATATGCTCGACCTACACTGTAAAAACTCCAACTTGCAAATTGTTCACTCA
>NW_026129873.1:0-32428 GCF_022985175.1 Labeo rohita | reverse complement strand
AAGTCAAGCCGTTTGCATTGTTGTAATATAAAAACTAATGAGTGAAGACTTACAATTGCTTTGACATAAATCGAGAAACATGCTTTGATTTATGATGAAGTTGATGTAAAAGTTTGCTGTTTGTGCTGATGCTGATGTTGCACTGATGATATTATGTTGTTTTGTACTAAGAGCCAGTTTGACTAATTCATGGTGATGCAGGATGTTACAGTGTGAAACGGCTGCAAAATTTTGCAGAAATGATCTCAAGGTAATTAATGTATATATGCTTCATGTTTGTTTTTATTTGGTGCTCTTGCACTGTTACATTACACATATTTGTGCTTTATTGAAGTGTTCATGCTTAAATATTCTGTATGGTAAAAATAATACCAATAGACGGCATTATATTTTTCTTAAATCTGTCTCAGTGTTTCCCCAAGCATTATATTAGGGGGGCGCCCCGCCCCCCCAACGGCACCCCCGGCCCCCCTTGAAGGTCAAGTTAATTTTATTTTATTTTCGTCGAATAACGACAGAAGTAATTTATATATAACAGGTCTGTGCTTTTTTTCTTTTATTAAACTAAATAGCATTATGTTATTTATACGATGGCATGTAATTTCTGTCTCAACGTTTGCGCGTTTACAATAGACCAATTATCTGTTTGTAAACATCCTGGATGCGCGCGCAGCTTGGTTGCAGAAAACCCGGAGAGATCGCCTTTACAGCTACAGAATTACAAGGATACGGCACAAAATACTTGGATTTAAAAAGAGTATAGATTATATTGATTAGATGTCATTTTCAAAATGTTATTCGCATTTCACAACAGCTTGTCACCCAGCGATAAACACTGTTATTCAAAGAAACTGACATTAGATAGAGGGATAGTCTTACAGATCCGATACAGGGATCACGTTTTTATGGGCGGTTCAAGTGGCAGTGTATGGAGCCATGGAATAAAAGAATAAAAAATGTAAATTTGATTTTATATTTCAAAATACTGACTTTATTTTCGCAATTCTGAGATTATATCCCACAAATCTAGAGGAAAAACAACTCGTCATTCTCTCTTTCCCCCTCGGCTTAAATCCCAAACTTCTGGCTTTTTCCTCCTCAGAAATAACAAAGTCATTAGTTTTGTTAAATAGAGTTATAAAGTCCGAATTAGGAGATATAAACTTGCATTTGTGAGGAAAAAAGTTCGAATTGTGATAATAAAAAATGTTCTGTAAAATGTTAATAGTAATAGGTTTAAATAATATGTCATGCTGTAACTGTAGGGCTAATACAGTACATCCCCTATGAACAGCATATGTGAATATTATGTAGACCTATTGTTTAATCAAATTTATGCTTTAAAAGTACAGTAATCATAGCAGTTTTCATCCATAGTGTGTCCGTTTAAACGTCTGCGTTAGCTTCAAATGCCGTCTTTGACTACAGTATTGTATAAAAAATTATTAGTATTCCGATTTTGACATCAAAAGGCACAAAAATATTTTTTTTTTCTCTTATTCCATGGAGTTTACCCGTTTACCTCCATTCGCTACCAGTGTTTTTCTGCAACCACTATGCGCGCGCAGCTGCAAGTGACGTCACTGTGACGTCTATTCGAAATTGGTCTATTGTCCTCCGTATCGCGCACGGCGGAGTTCCGCCCCGATGCGCGCGCACACACACACCCACCAGCGGACAGAGACCGCGCGTCGGAGAATATGTCGCAGCAGGCAAAAATATCCGCGTTTTTTAAACGCTCCCAAGGTGGTGACGATGACAGCACGTGTTCTGCTGCGAGCAGCAGCCGGTGTAGCTTTCCTACTCCGAATCAAAGTACAGAAAAGAGCCCAAGTGCTGCATGTCCTGCCCCTGACAAGCAGCAAAAGTCTAGCCACCACAGAACGACAGGTTTTGACCCAGCTTGGCTGTCAGAGAGGAAATACTCCCCCCTGGCTGTACAAGACTGATCTTGGTAAGTAAGTAAATACACACATGCATGAATGAACGAATTGATAAATAAATTGCTTAATTAATAGCTAGCTTATTATTAAATAAATTGCTTAATTAATAGTAATTAACATATTAAAATAAATCTGATGTTTAGTGTTTAGTTCAGTGTACAGTTGTTTAGTTATTGTACAGTAATTGTTCAGACATTATAATATATTGGTATACTGCAATTAAAAGAAACATATAAACACTATGAAGTGTTTGTGTGAGTGTTTTGCCGCACCACCCATAACACCACAACCCCACCCCCCCACCCCAACACCCCCCCTCCCAAGGCCCCCCCTCCCAAGGCCATGATCCTAGGGGAAACAATGCTGTCTGTCGCCCAATAACATGCGAATGCGATATCTGATATGTGTGTGTTCATACAGGAGTTACAGATGATCTTACTGTCTAAACATTTCATTCCTTCAGCTTTTGCTTGTTTAGAAACCAGTGTCATAACAAGAAAATACATCACAATATTCTCAGTTCACATTTCAATATTATGACAATAAAATTTTGTTATTAATTGTGTTGTGTTTGTTAATCGATTTAGAGAATTCAGTATATGATACTTTTCACTGATTGATACAGAGTTAAAACTCTTTATTTGATTATTTCAGTCAGATGAAATGATCACATCAATTAACTGAAATAGAAAAGCAGATTTACACATGAGTTGAACAGATCAAATATTTTATTGTGATCAAATGTGAATATAAATCAGTCTTAATGAAAGCCCAAAAGCATTTTATTTCATTTGAAAACTAATACAGCATAAAACACAGATGTGGTCATTTATATTGTGAAATAAATTGTTCAACGGATAATTGTAAATGTCACTGAAACAACACAGAGATGCTTGCAGTCATTTGTCTAATGTTTATAACTGGATCAGATCCAAACCAATGATGCTTTAAAAACTGGCACAAATATAAGATGAACCTGATGCTGAAATTTAAGATGGGGATAATAGTAGAAAGAACTACATACTGTTGTAGAACAGTGAAGACAACACTAGTGTTGATACACATTCTTCTATATAATGGCAGCTGCTAATTAATGTTCATGAATAAATAATGTATCTGTTATGTTTTCTTCATTTAACCTCTTGTGGATCTGATGTCATAAACCAGAACAGCCACAGTAGCCACACCCACCAAACAGAGACGACCAATCAGATCACATCTTCATTAGAATCACAGCAATGGACATGGACTTCTGGGTTAAAACCAATAATTGAAAATGCGCAAATACTAAATGATCACAATTATCACCACTGACATTCCTGAACATGTGTGACAGAGTTTGTTGATGTCCAGATGTTGAGTCTGGTTGCTGATGGAATTGTTGATCACACAGCTGTAGGTGTTTTTATCCTGATATTCCACCTCCAGAGGAAGAGAGAGACTGGGAATCCTCAATTGTGTGAACAAAATGCATGAATGTGAGTAAATGGTGACAGATTTAGATTTTGTTTGGGGTAAGCTATCACTATAAATGATAAATTCTGGTATAACGACCTGCAAGCGGCGTTCATGCGCCATTGCACTGCATCAAGTGCGCTGCGTGAAATTTCCACAAGAGGTCCTCGCTGCAGCCTGGCCCTTTTTTTTTTTTAAATTTACATTTAATCATTTTGCAGACGTGTTTATCCACAGAGGCTTAGTCTAACGACTTGGTCTAAGTAAAGTCTAACGCAGTACATGTATCAAGGGTTTTTGACCTACATTACAATATGCGATGACCTACCTTACATTACAGTGTAAACTTCTAAAATCATTAAAGTCATCCACGATGTTTTCGTCTTTACAACTTCAAAGTAGCATGCATTTCATATGTTATCGCCAGGATGCACATATCAGTGTTGTATCCATTATTATAAGGACACAACAAGCACTGTAACATGATTGATATGCAGACGTTGCACTGTAAATAGCTACTTATTAAAGGGGTCATCGGATGCCCATATTCCACAAGTTGATATGATTCTTTATGGTCTTAACGAAAAGTCTCTAATATACTTTGATTAAAAATTCTCAATGGTTTCATAAAACAACACCCTTTTTTGAGCTCAGCAAAAATCATCTCATTCTAAGGGGTTGTTCCTTTAAATGCAAATGAGCTCTGCTCGCCCTGCCCCTCTCTTCTCTCTGTGGAAAAGACGGTGTTTACATTAGCCGCATTTATCCGCTAAACTTCCTAACTACCACGTTATAAGGAAAGGCGATCGCAAAGATTCATAAAAAAACCCTTATACTCACTTCTGCTGTAAGTGAAGCTGGATTATGAATGATTCGCGCGAACATAGACGATATATGTAGATCGGAAGGTGCATTCCCTTCACAAACAAACCTAATCCACTGCATCTTCAGCGGCTCAGATGTCGGGAGTAAATGACGACCACTATGTTCATTATTACATCCAGCACTACAACACCTCAATCGCTCAATCAGAGATATTCTTGTCTAACTTACATCCCTGCTCCAGCATCGAAACAAAGAGGGCGGACTATGATGGCGGATTCGAGGTAAATCGCTCATGTCAATCAACTATTGTGGGAGCGGCCTCTGTGGGTGTGACGCCACAACGACAGGCATCTGAGAACGGCTCGATTTGAAAAAGGGGATATTATTTTTACAGATTAATTAAAAAACACTGCATGGATTTTTATCATTATAGGGTAGATTTGTACATACACTGCCAACACACATTAATGTTCAAACAACATGAAAAAGTGAACTTGGCATCCGATGACCCCTTTAAGATATACATCACTCTGACAGAGTTAGCCTAAATGTCTTTTTGATTTTATCCGTCATGTTTATCTAATCTTTATCTTATCTGTGTATCTAATATAGCTATTACAAACATTTTCAATAATAATAAAAAACAACAACAACCATAATAACGCCTCAGTCAAGTCAAAGAAATGTTTTATTAGTTTATTTTCACACTATCGTCTGATACAATACAAAACACTACAAAACTACAAAAGTATTTCATGCATGAAAGATCTAGATTTTGTTGTTTATGTATGTCTGGTGTCTATCGGTAGGTGCGATGTGCGTCTGTATTGAAAGTGTGTAGAAGCGAATTCAGCCATTTCAGAGAGTCACTGCACGTTTTTCACAGTAATGTACGATAAAGACTCGTAATTAACATGGCAGATATCATCAAGAAAATTATCCAGTATATTAGAAGATCATCTTCTGTCAGTCTGTTCGGTCCGACTCTAACACACCCAGAAACAGTTGAGCAGATGATTACAAACAGTGATCATCTTCGGAAAGAGATTATCTGGAGGAATGCAGCAGTATGAAGAACATTTTGTTATACTTTATAATGTCATTGTTCACGAAAGGTAAGTTTTATGTTTAATTCTTAAAAACTTAGTTTCACTTTGTAAAATTTGGTAATGCTCATTTGTTTTTCGCTTCTTACTATCTTCATATTTCTGCTGTTTGTAAGTATATTAAATGCGATCGTTTTAGTTTATATATACAATAATCAACATTTGAAGTGGACCAAAACCTTTCATCAAAGCTGTTCTAAAACCAAAACGATACCCGTCTTGTCTTAGAACAACTTTTTTGATCCAATTCAAATGTTGACTATAGTTAGAATAAATAAACAAACAAATAAACAATGAATTATGTGTTTTCCTCATAATTTTTTTTTCACATTATGTTGTCCAGCTGAAACAGTTATGTTAATTGTGAATTGTTTTGTTTTGTTTTGTTTTGTTTTTTCTCCAGGTGTGTTTGGTGAGTCTGTGTCAGTGAAGGAGGGAGATTCTGTCATTCTGAAAGTGAACTGAAATACACTGAAATACACAAAGATGATGTGATAGACTGGAGATTAGGAGCTGAAATTGAACTCATAGCTAGAATAACCCCTCAATATATGATGATGCTCTTAATGGGACATTCAGAGACAGACTGAAGCTGAACGTTCAGACTGGAGATCTCATCCTCAAAAACATCAAAACCACAGGAGTTTATGAAGTAACCAACAGCGCCAACACCTTTAAGAAGTCATTCAGTGTTACTGGTTTGTATCTAATGCATTTGAATATTATAATTAGCATATTTATATTTTTTGAATAATCTGCTAATTAACGTAATTACTCTGAAACTGAATTGTAAAACAGGTGAGCTGTACCTACTAGGTTTTAGTATATCTTCATGTTTCTTCTCCAGTTGTGCCTGCAGATGATGTGAAGTCAGTGTTAGTGATTGAGGGAGATTCTGTTCCTCTAAACACTGACGTTACTGAAATGTGGAGATATAATGAGATACAGTGGAGGTTTGATCATTAAAACTTTCCTGTAGCTGAAATCGATAGAAAAACTGGAAATGTCTCTACATATGATGGTCCTGATGGGAGATTCAAAGACAGACTGAAGGTGGATCATCAAACTGGATCTCTGACCATCACAAACATCAGAACCACAGACTCTGGAGTTTATAAACTAGAGACCAGCAGCAGCAAATACACCATACACAAGTCATTCACTTTGACTGTCAGCGGTGAGTTTATCAAGTTTATTAAGTGTTTCAATGTAATAGTGAACGTATTTAGATCAGCACGGTGTGAATAGATTTTAGTAGTTGACTTATTTGCTCTGAATTAAGGCTAAGAAACTAAATGGATGTGGTTCTTTTAGTTTACTTTTTCTCAGACTCTCAAAGCTTTATGTAGAAGCAATGTTGAGAATTTAACTCTACACATTTCATACTGTACGTTATTTCGGAAATTAAATAAAAAGTGTCCTTTGAATCATTCAATTCAGTTCATCAGTTCCCCAACACCTGTAAAACTGCATGTTATTAGATACATAAGTAGATAAACATTTTCATCAAGACAAACTTTGAAGTTGGCTTGAGAAAGCTAAGCAGGACGTTTTAAAAGCTAGAGATTAGATTAGGTTTTCAGGTTGAAGTAGTTTCAAAGATGTTAATAAAAGTTAAATATTTAATACAAGTGAACTGGTCTTTGTACTATTTTATTGTCTAGCCTATGTGTGTTTTTTTTTTTTTTTTTGTTTGTTTGTTTGTTTTCTTTTGCCAAAAACCAAGCAATTATTTTAAAGTAAGGAAAAAATCCAAAAACGTTTTATTTATTTGTGTTTCAACATGGGTGTAGGAGTTAAATCTAATACTTGATGCTACTGAGTCGTTTGATCCTGGATTAATTAGGTTGACGCGCTTTCTTCCTGTGATGTTATGTTACTTCCTCATTGAATCTGTCAATAAGGAACGATCAGACAATTCTTCCGTTGCATCATTGTAGCATTTATTGGCTCCACAAAACACCAAAATGCAAAATGTCCAAAACAAAGGCTTACATTCAAGGGAACTTTCACAATCCCATCAGCTTTGCGCTGTTGCGGTCAAAAACCTTTTGCCCTTCCGGGTCAAAACGCCTACCTACCGCAGTAGGTTGAACTACCTATATAGTTCAATAACAGTAAATCTCACAGCGCCACTCAGTGGTCAACATGAGAATAAAACATAACCTTCATTGAACATTTTGGCTCCTACAGTGGCTATACACAAGTCTTACTTGTTCTTTTTATAAAAGTTTTGTTTAATATAAGTGACTTTGTCATTGTAGCATTGCTCATGTTGTGTATGTGGTTTTTTTAAGCGCTACAACTGCGAGAATGTAAGAAAAATCATGTCAAGAAATTATTTTTTATGTCAGTTTAAGTCATTGGCTTTTTTTCAATTAATTTGAATGAATATACAAATTAATAAAGTTCTATTTTTTGGTAAAAAAAAAAAAACATTTTCATTTATTTATTTTTTAACACCACACTTGGGCTACATGCCAGTGGGTGCTGCAGCAACGTCAACACCCCTACTTCACACGTTGATGGGTGGGGGGGAGTAAATGTACATCACCGAAGTCCGTTTAAGGCAAGTCATGTTACTTGGTGGCCATCTTTGAAATGCTTCCCAGGAATGCAGGTGCAGCTCCTATGTCTTTGAATGAAGAAACATCAAATTCTCCAAAACAAACAAAGCTTATGATTAAATTTCATATTTGAAATCACCGACGAAATCTGACAACAACTGTATTATAAATGTTGTTTATTTTGCTCAAATAGCATTTAAAAAAAGGCTTATTTCTCAGTCATGTGCAGTCCTAGGCGCAAGTCTCCAAGTCTATAGCAACCTGGAATTCTAACGGTGGCAGCTACAGTGATACGCTGACTTTACCAATTAGGGATTGGCTCTTTTGCTCAGAAGGCGGGGCTTCATTCAATAGAGCGGCCATATTGAGTGTTGCATTTTTTTCCCCATTCAAAACTATATGAGTGGCAGGTCTTGGGTATTCTATAGTCTTTGACAGTGCTCTCTTCCACCTCAATACCACAACTGAAGTGAGAGCCTCAAGCAAGATACCAAACCCAAAGACTATAGAAATACAAAGACAGTTCACTCCTATACTTATAAATGGGAGAAACTGCAACATGCAATATGGCGGAATAGTCCCGCCTTCTAAATAAAAGAGCCAATCGCTGATTTCACTGAGTCACTGCGTCACTGCATTGGCCGTTCGAAGTGCCAGTTCCCATAGAAACCTATTGTTGGACCGGCCAATGTCATAAGCATGTTGTGGCTGTGCATGCACATTGGCTGAGATGGTCTAGTTTGAAAAAATACGATTTTTAAGTGCTATTTGAGCATAAGAAACAACATTGATGGGGCGGTTCCTTTCAGATTTTGTTGCTGATTTTAAATATGTAATTTAATTGCAAGCTCAGTGAGCAGTTTTTGAGATTTCAGGATTTATTAATTTAGATAGGACTTGGTTGCAAATATGGCTGCAGAGTGAACAGATTTCCTTGAAAGGGACTTTGCTGAAACCCCAACTGCTCTTCGGGCACCGCAGCAAAAATGTCTGCCCACTGCTCTGGGTGTGTGTTTACGGTGTGTGTGTTTGTGTGTGGGTTCATTGAGTGTGTACGTGATGGTGAAATGCAAAGCAATTTCCAAGTATGGGACACCATACTTGGCCACACATCATGTCACGTCATGATTGTGATCATTTTTATAAATCTGAATGCAACAAATCAGTCAACAACAGTTCATCATTGTATATACAAAAGCAAAGCTTTTCCTTTAATATGATCTGTTTATGTGCTTTCTTTCTGCAGTGCATTTGAATCTTGTAAGCACTTCCTGAATTGTCCATTCATTGTCAGCAATCAGAATTTGATTTCTCCTCATGTGAGCATTTTAAATTCCCCGTATGAAGAAGCTGTAGATGTATTTGTATGCAGATGAGCGGCACAGTTTAACAACAGTATTAAATACAGAAACATTTAATTTATTATGAAGTTGAAGGATGTTCACACTGATCTGTAGACTAACTCTCACCTTCATTTGCTCCACTAAAATAAATCTAATTAAAATCTCGCATTTCATTTGTCAGTGCATATAATGCATACTGGATAAACCACTTGCTGTTTCTGCAAGTATTAGCCATTATATCAGTTGCAAAATGTCATGTATAAACTAAGAATGTGTGTGTGTACTAAACCAGTATTTCTTGACGAATGTTTTCTTTTTTTTTTTTTCCTTCACGTATATAACACTAGCATGTTTATTCTTAAGGTCAGATCAGAGTCTCTCTGACACTTTATCATTTTCTTCACTTTTAGAAGATGCTAGAAATGTGAGTTTGCGTTTAATTCAAGAAAATAATAAAGTTGTTCGGAATAAAACAATTTGACTGAAATAAAACAATTTGACTGAACAATTTGACAACAAGGAGAGAAAACCAAACATGATTTTAAAACAAATGACACTGATATAAAGGAAAATATGTATATGAAGAGTTCAAATGCAAAACCAGCTAAAAGCCATCTCGGTCAAAAATGAGATAATGATACTGAGTGAATACTCTCAACACATTTTATACATCCATAAAAAAAAAATTTCTTCAAACTCGTTAAAATTCCAGCCTCAGCCCAATCAGAAGTACCAGTACCTACATAGAAACCTATACATCTGAGTCGGATAAAAATGCATTTTTTAAAGAAAGACGTCAGATGGATTTAGCTGGTTTTGCATCTGAACTCTTCATATGTATACACGTGCAACCATACAAAGACCCAAGGGGATCACAAACAACTTACTTAAAAAAAAAAAAAGTACATTATTTGCTTTTAAAGCTGAACTTAGTCACAGTTACAGTTGTAGTTCGAAGTTGATCCACAGTGAGGCGCCATGTAATAAACAGAGAAGTCAGCACTAGCATTAAGAAGCATTCTTCCTAAAACATCATGAATTTAATTTTTATGACTAAAGATATGTTTATACTGTTAGGATGTATTAAGCTTGATATATATATATATATATATATATATATATTGCTCCTACAATTGAAGTTATTTTTTTATATTTTCAGTGTACTAAAACCAAAGCAAATCATTTAAATATATTTGTTATGCTACCTACACTACCGTTCAAAAGTTTGGGGTCAGTAAGACTTGTAATAGTCTTTAAAGAAGTCTCTTATGCTCATCAAGGCTGCATTTATTTGATTAAAAATATAGAAAAGAAAACAGTAATATTGCAAAATGTTTTTACAATATAAAATAATGTTTTTTATTTTAACATAAATATATACATTTTTTTGGAACCTGTGATATATATATATTTTTTTTTCAGGATTCTTTAATGAATAACAAGTTTAAAAAGTACAGTGTTTATTCAAAATATAAATATTTTATAACAATGTAAATTATTTATTATTAACTTTTAATAAACTTTTAATTATTAACTTAATACATCCTTGGTGAATAAAAGTATTAATTTCTTAAAAAAAAAAAAAAAAAAAAAAAAAAAACAATAAAAATGTACTGACCCCAAACTTTTGAACGGTAGTGTATATTTTGAATTAGTTTTGTTTTACATGTATATTTATATTGTCTGTTTTCATTTTAATTCCAGTTAAAGTTTTATGTTATTATTATTATTATTATTATTATTATTAATATTATTATTGATGTTAGTCAACGTGTACGTTTTTTTTAATTTACATTTTATTTAGAATTTATATGATTATGTAAAATGTTGTAAAGGACGATTGTGCAGTTAAATAAATGATTAGTATTATAATAATGATTATACTATTTTACATTCCAAGTTCCAATTTATTTGGAATTTATTTGTTTATTTATGACTTAAATATTTCACTTTAACAAATATTTCAAATCCTGAGCTTTCATTTTGGCAGAAATACTGTTGAAATATTGTAAACATTCTGTCCACTTTTTTTTTTTTTTTTTTTCACACAAAGATAGACATTGGTTATATTACAGCTTTTATTTTGAGTAAACTTTTCATTTTTCATTTTAATTTAATTTAATTAATTTATTAATTTATTTATTTATTTTGTTGAACAAAGAACAATATAAAGCAAAATATCTAAAAACAACAAATGTGTTGTAGCACCGAAGAAAAACCACATCCCAAAGACGTTACACATTACATGTTATATGTTATACTTGTCCGAAAAGGAATGGAATGAAGCAAAAGCTTGTTTTTTTCCCCACCCCATATACAATTCCATAATGTTCCTAGTGTGTATATTGATATCTTTATAAAATAACAAATCCACAAAAACATAAACACCAACCAAATGCTTATTATCCAAAACAACACTCTCTAATCACCCATCCTAATACAATCCACATTATAACCCCCACAACCCTCACAGTCACCTCTATACAGTAGTCAACATTTTAAGTAGATCAAAACCTTTCATCAAAGTCGTCCTAAAACTAAAACAATACCCGTTCTTGACTTTGATTAACTCTTTTGATCCACTTCAAATGTTGACTACTGTATATACTTTTAAACATATTTTAGCATAATCAATGTAATTACATTTAGCTGTTTAGATTTCAGATTTATGTTTGGAAGAATATTTTGTTAGGGTTCTGCCCTAATATCAGTTTTCATATGTCACATGCAATACTGGGTATTTTCACACTCATATTTTACACACTGTGATTTAAGATTGTAAACTGCGAGAAATGTGACTTAAACACTGGTCATTTCTGGAACCATCTAGAAACACGAAATTGTCTGCAAGTTTTTTATTATTATTATTATTATATAATGATAATTCTAAATTCATTCTAATAATAATAATAATAATAATAACATCAGCAATCATCTGTGTCTATTCGTAAATTTGTCAGAATAAAGCGTGGCGCCATGTTCGCGTGACGTCACGTACACGCACATCTCGAGGATCGAACTTCCGCACAGAAGTTTTTAATATGACTTAAAATGACGTTTTGTTGTACTTTTCTTCGTAAAACTGGTAAATGATGACTTTCCGAGCACCACAAACTGTAAATACTGCACAGTAATAGTCTGCACGTGCTGTTTCTTTACAAATCGATCAGTTTTATGCCCTGTAAGGTGAAAACAGAGTCGAGCAATATAATTTTGGGATGAGCTCTTTTGACTATTAAATAGCCACCTAACAACCAGAACAACCTAGTAACCACATAACAAATCTCAGAAAACAGCTCAGATCTTCACAGTTCCTCACAAGTATGTGTCCAGAGGTTCACGCCATCAGGATCTTTCACGGTAAGTGTTATTTTTTTCTTCCTTGTCCTTGTTATTTTTTTTTTTTTTGGCGTTTATAGTGTTGCCAATGAAAGAATGTCACGTGTTTTCATCTCGGAATTACGGCATGGAGTGAATGCAGCATAACATTTCCCGAAATTTCTGCAATCACATCATGTATCCAAATTTTTCCTGTCGGCTGTTTAGAATCAGAACGAGTGATTAGTGAATGAATCACTCTTTTGAGTCGGCTCTTTTCAGTGAATTGGCCAAACAGATTAGCAGAACGGTTAAAACGAGTCGCGACTCAGTCTGAATGAATCATTCGTTTCATTTGAATGAGTCGTATGGAGCAGCATCAGATAAAGTGGATCTTTATACATAATTTATATATTAATTTATAATGACATACAGTCATTATAAATTAAACCCACAAATGTATCCTTAATTATTAAAAATATCTTTATTAAGTTAACTTTATTTTATTTATACATTAACTTATTTATGAACTACTGTGCACTTCAGATAAAACCATTTTTAGACCTCAAAACTTTCAAAGCATTAACAGAACACGACAGTATTTAACGATTCTGTGGCTAATCAGCTTTTTTAAAGCTTTCAATTATTTATGAAGTCATTTGTTCACTCTACTCTGTGCACTATTTATAGCACTGTTAAGTGTTATTCTTGTTGAGGACAATTCTAGTTGTGAACACTAGAGAGCGCCAGTCTAACAGTTTAAGCACTTTTTTTTTTTTAGCATTTTTGTTGCGTTATCATCAGAGGAATACAGTTTTATAATACTTTTGTATTGAGATAAATGAATCATAAAATATTTATTATGATCTTTAACTCAGTGGAAAACAGTTTACCATTTGGTACAGTAGACATGTATTTTGCTTTATGTAGATGGTATTTACCAAATCAAATAAGCATTTTTATTGTTATCCATCTCTCATTAAGTCAGTATCACATTCTTTCATAACAAACTGCAAAACAAAACAAAGATAAGGAATGAAACTATGGTCCAAAATAATTTTGTGAAATTACAACTGAAAAATAAGTGTAAGATTGTCTCCGACTCTTTTTAGAAAAACCACATAATGGTGAATAAAAACCTACTAATAAAGACATTACATGGACAATATCAATTAATCGATTTATCGAGAAATTAAAAAAAAAAAAAAGAATGAAAAATGTTATTGCTCACGGCAATTTCTCAAAATGGATGTAAAAAACAAAATGAGCAATCTCTTTGTTTTTCCTCTTAGCACAATCATCACTTCTGCACAATTTGCAATAAGCTATTACTGCTGAAATATCACAATTTGTATTAAATAATGCTTTTCATTTTCATTGCAGTGCATTTATTCTTAAAATGATTCACCTTGTTTGTCTCAGTGGTGACAGACGAACATGACATGTTCTTCACGAAACAGATATGTGTGATATGAAGAATAGTGGAAACTTCTCAGAAATGACTTCTAAGTGTTGCTAGAGCTAGAAGTACCTTCTGCTAAAACTAACACTTCTTATCTGCAAGATCACTGCATTAATATGCAGATCAACATTTGATAAAAATCAGCGATAGACGGATGCATATGCTGCTGAACACCAGTCTTTTTGGTGTCAAACATTCGTAGGTTATTCATAGGTACTTTATTTTGCAGTGAAACAGTTTCGCACGAAGATGAATGCAAATTGTGGACGTACATGCTATACATCGAAACACTTTTCACACCTCAGGACATGCACACACTACATTAACCACAGACATCTAGTATAGATGTCTATTTTCATGCACATGTTGTCTACCAAAACAAATGAAACCACATTATTTTCCAGGTATAAAATGAGGCCTTCTGTGGAATGATTCTAATACTGTAAATAGACACCAATATAATCTGTTTACTACTAAAAGTAATTAATTAAAAATTAAATGGCTGTAGATAATTAAATTCTGTAGGTTTTATTGCTAATGATTTCTGTGTGGTTTAAATTTGACCCTTAAACAACTTTTGATATGAATGCGCTGAGAGAATAAGCTGCTGGAACAAATGAAGTGGCTGTTTAAAGTCAGCTGCAGTTTTCATACAATAAATGTCTCTTACATGTAGAAAAGTTTTCGGGTTGTCTAGTACAGCTGAAGCACAAGTTAACAGGATCACAATAAGCACATCATTTTAAAAGTTACTCAGAAAAAGTCTAAATTACACAAAACACACTAAAGTCACTGCTAAAACAGTGCCTGTAAGCAAAAAAATAACCTGCTTTCACATTTTAAAAAGCTTGTTTGCAATAATCAGCATTTCAGTGTGCATATAAGCACATTGCCTGTGATCAGAACATCATTAATGAGGAAACACCATTGCAGAGAATTTAATTAACGTTTGTGGACAACACTTGCGTACACTGCATCATTCTCCTGTTTACCACTCTGAAAGAAAACACAGAGATACAAAGAGACAAGTTGTGATAGAGCCAACGATATAAGCAATGGCAGATAATGTAAAATAAATTAATAAACAAGTTACAGACTAAATGCAGAAAATAATTTGCACAACATAACTAGGCTAGTTAGGAAGTAGTTAAACTAACACGTTATTGATTTGGTTATCTTTGACTGATATGATCCTCAGGCTTTAGCCATTGTACACTTTTAAAATGCTGAGTTATTTTATTATTAATTGAAGAGTTCAGATGCAAAACCAGCTAAAAGTATGAGCTAATGATACTGAGTGAATGCTCCTGACAGGTAAGTCAATCAAATATTTTTACTTCAAACTCACTAAATTCCAGCCTCAGCCCAATCAGAAGTACCAGTACTTACATAGAAAACTATACAAAGTAGCATAGTAGAAAGAAATGCTAATTTTAAAGAAAAACATCAGATGAATTTAGGGGCTTTTGCATCTGAACTCTTCATTTGTTTTTAAGCCAAATTCTGGGTTCAGCCTGTTGGGTCATTTTATTGGGTTATTTTTAATATTTTTTACCCAGGTTCTGGGTAGTTTTTCTGTAACTAAGCTGGGACATTTTGTACCTTGGGTTATTTTTTTCCCTACCCACCCGCTGGGCCAGCAAACATGCCCGTTTGGGGCCCGCGTGGGCCCACTGCGGGCAAAAAATCTAATCCGCACGGCCCCGATACCGGCGTGAAATGCGGGGCACGTGTGGGCCCCACACTATGGGGCCCGTGTTGGGCCCGAGTGGGACAGCCCAAAAGTGTGGGTTAAGTGTGGGCTGGCCCACACAAAGCAGAGTGGGCCCCCAATGGGGCAGATTGTGGGCCTATAACAATTCCCACAGTATATCCACTCTGGGTGTGGGCACAGGGGATAGTGTGGGGATGCTGTAGACTGGGTGGGGGCACCTGTGAATGGCCATTGTGGCCTTAACAAATAACAAAATTAGTTTTCTTTTACTTTGTACCTGCAAAATGCCACAATATTACTATTAATGCATATGCAGAATAGCTGCACGCTGAAAGTAGAAGTAATAAATTAAGAGTCATAAATTTTGAATACTTTAATTTATTCACAGCCACGTAAAAAAAAAAGCAGAAAACACTACTGTTTAAAAGTTTAGGGTCAGTAAGATTTGTCAGTGTTTTTGAAAGAACTCTCTTATGCTTAACAAAACTACATTTCTTATCATCAGCAGTCTTAAAAACTGTTGTGCTGCTTTATATTTTTGAGGAAACCATGATATATTTTTTTCAGGATCCTTTAAATAATGCTTTTAAAAGAACAGCATTTATTTGAAATAGGATTTTTGTGCAACAATGTAAAAGTTTTTATCAATTTAATGCATTCTTGCTGAATAAAAATAATTTCTTAAACATTTCAAATGTAAAAATGTATTTCTTAGATTTAAAAAATAGAAACTAAAAAATAATAATAAAATACTGACCCCAAACTACTGAACAGTGGAATGTATTAAATAATTTTATAGGACAGAGCAATGATCAATTATTACTAAATCAGAACGTTAAGTAGATTATAAATCAGTTCCCTAAGGGGCAACAGTAGAACTCTGCCTGATCGCTGTTCTTCTGCTCTTTCCACCATCCCAAGTGTCTTATACTGCAGAGGCATTTTAATAGATGTTTCCATTTCAGATGCTGTGGCCAGCCTGCTTTTTGTTCCATCATCTAAGTGAGAAAGAAAAGAACAATTAAAATGTAAATATATATATATAAAAACCATAAATAATACAACATTGTCTCAGTGTTTTTTGTCAATACTACGAAAGTCAATGGCATCCAATGTTGTTTTCATTGTACAGACAAAAACAGTTTAAATGTTCTTCTAAATCTCTCTTTCTTTTTTTTTTTTTTTTTTTTTTTTTTTTTTTTGGTTTTAAACAACAACAGAGTGAGTAAACGATGACAGAACTTTAATTTTTGGAGGAAGGTGCACTGTAAGAAATTACTAACTTTAACTTGATGCATGAATGTGCAGCTTTAAAGCAGCAACCTGGTGGCTCTTTGTTTAGCAGAAGTTGACAAGCCAAAGGGAGAAAAAGACAGAGAGAAAAAAATATTTGTGAAATATAACAATACAACTTAAAAAGTATTTTTTTATATACTAGTATTTTTTTTTGACTAATCACCTTTAAGAAGAGATGCAGGATCACTTCCTGAACCAACATCTGACAGAGTTCAGCTCCAACCTGTCCACACGCCTGCTTGGAAGTCTGTGGTAATCCTGAAGACCCTGATCAGCTGGTTCAGCTGTACATGATTGGGGCTGGAGCTAAACTTTGCACTCAAGACTAGATGGAAATCAGTACTCAAAAGAAAAAGAATACAAACATTACATTAATGGTATAAAACAAACAAATAAATAAATAAATAACACTATGTACAATAATATCTGAGAATGTAAAAGGAAGAAAAAATAAATAAAAATAAGTCAAGCATTACACAGGTTACAGTTAAACAGCCAGGAGAAACCATTATACACGAATATGCTACCTTAATATTATTTCCAGGGCTATATACACTACCGTTCAAAAGTTTGGGGTCAGTAAGACTTATAATAGTCTTTAAAGAAGTCTCAAAGCTCATCAAGGCTGCATTTATTTGATTAAAAATAGCTGTGTGTAATATTGCAAAATGTTTTTAGAATATAAAATAATGTTGTTTATCTTAACATGTTTTAAAATAGAATTTATTCCTGTGATGAAAAGCTGAATTTTTTTCAGCTGTTACATTTAAGTGTCACATGATTTTTTCAGAAATCATTCTTATGCGGATTTATTATTAGAATGATCAATGTTGGATTTATCAACAGTCTGATGACAAATTTTTTTGGAACCTGTGATTTTTTTGTATTTATTTTTTTTTTTTTTTTCAGGATTCTTTCATGAATAACAAGTTTAAAAAGTACATTGTTTATTCAAAATATAAATATTTTATAACAATGTAAATTATTTATTATTAACTTTTAATAAACTTTTAATTATTAACTTAATACATCCTTGGTGAATAAAAGTATTAATTTCTTACAAAAAAAAAAAAAAAAAAAAAAAAAAAAAAGAGTTAAACAGTCAATAAAAATGTACTGACCCCAAACTTTTGAACGGTATGTATGTATATATATATATATATATATATATATATATTTTTTTTTTTTTTTTTTTTTTAACTATTTTTTAGTAAATTACTATTCCAGATGGCTGATTACATATGACAGTGATAATCTTAAATTTATGGCTACATACTGTTTCACGAGCTTTGTTTGAGACGCACCAGTACTGTACTCTAACGAGAGTCTCTCTCTCTCTCTCTCTCTCTCTCGCCACAGCTTAAGATACAACTCCTACAAAGATAGTATTGATATAATCGTATTATGATATATAATTTTTAAGTAACGATGGCCGTAATATGGCTGTATCTCTGTAATAATCTTTAATCAAATGTATATTGTTTGCGAAACTGTCCTAACGTTAACAGTTACCGGTCGGCGCGGAGAATTTACCGACGTTTCTCAGTTATAAACAGAAACATTAATGATATGTAACAAGATTTTATAAGCGTGTAGCCGAGGTATTGAATTGTGCTATATAAAATCCCTTGATATTGTTTTGCTATTTAAAACTTTAAAACAAAGATTAGCTCCTCTTAAAAGGCTCGGCTATTATTAATTCATCACGTAAACAGCAATGGAAAATGACAATAATCCAAATTAACACCAAAGTGGACATAAACTAATTTAATTCAGTGAATTCAAGTGCAGTTTTAAAGGATATATCACCTCAGAGATTAACTGTTACCTCAGAAAACGGCTTTTGTGCCCATATGACCGTTTTCGTTTAAACAAGCGACAACTGTACACTTGTAATCAAATTTACCACTAAAACGGGTGTAATTTGATTCCTATTTATTAATTCACAACCATTTTGACGAATTTTAATAGAAAATTCAGAAATGAACCAAGAAATTAAAAATCTTACGTTACCTGATTGAGTTGAGTCTGGGCGGTACCAGTCGAAGTCTGAATGACCGCTCATTAACGATGCAGAGTTCCAGCAGTTCCAGTTCGAGTTCTCATTGGCTAAAATGAATCACGTGCTGAAGAGCTGACGCGCCATTTAATGTATTATATCATTAAATATTTATTTTTCCTTTTTTTTCCTTTTAATATTTAATAAATGATTACGTCACTAATCAATACCAGCAATAACAATGAATAAATTAACAAATCAATGATCTGATTATTCACATGATTTAATTGTCTCAAGTAAATTAATTTCATTTAATGATAGCCTACAATGTATTTATTTACAAATACCACAAGACAAAATAATAGTTGAATTTTTAAAAATGACTCCATTCAAAGGTTTACATACTCTTGAATCTTAATTCTGTGTGTTGTTTCCTGGATAATCCACAACTGTTTTTTATGTTTTGTGATAGTTTTTTATGAGTCCTTTGTTTGTCCTGAGCAGTTTAGCTGCCTGCTGGTCTTCAGAAAAATCCTCCAGCTCCTGCACATTATTTGGTTTTCCAGCAGCATCTGCATATTTGAACCCTTTTCAGAAGTAAATGTAAGATTTTGAAATCCATCTTTTCAATTGGACAATTGAACTCATACATACAGTAACTTTTATAACAGATGGAAACATTCACTAATTCTCAAGAAAGCAACACAATGCATTAAGAGCCAGGGGGTGTAAACTTTTTTAATTGGATGATCAGGGTAAATTGCACTAATATTGTCTTCTGCAAGACATGTAAATATTTCTGTAGTCTGAAGTGCAATATTAAATGGAAAAACAAAATCTGTAAATAAAATATACTTATAATTTACACATCATCATCTGTTCAAAAGTTTATACCTCCTTCCTCTTAATGCATTGTGTTGCCTTCTTAAACATCAGTAAATGTTTTCACCTTTTGTAATAGTTATGTATGAGTTCCTCAGTTGTTCTCAGTGTGAAAAGATGGATCTCAAAATCATACAGTCAGTTTTGGAAAGTGTTCAAAAAATGCAGAAGATGCTGGAAAAACCAAATAATGTGCAGGAGCTGGAGGATTTTTCTGAAGAACAGCAGGCAGATGAACTGCTCAGGACAAACAAGGGAATGATGAACAACTATCACAAAAGATAAAAACAGTCGTGGATCATCCAGGAAACGAAACACAGTATTAATATGGAAGGGTATGTAAACTTTTGAACAGGGTCATTTATATAATTTCAGTTACTATTTTGTCTTGTGGAGTATATATAAACATCTGTCATGTTAAATAGTTTATTCAGGATAGTACTAAATAAAAAATAACACAGTTTTCATAATCCCTCTTATTTTGTTAAAATTATTTACATTTAGTATGTTCTGCAAGGGGTATGTAAATTCATGAGTATAAATTTTTGTTATGGACAACTTACTGTTTACATTTTACTGCCATTGTCACAGAAATGCAATTTTAATGTAACATTTGCATATAGATATAAAAATAATTTAAAAAACAACAATTTTGATTAGAATCCAATCATAAAACATTTTTAAAAAGTTTAGTTTTAGCTGTCCTTTGCTGTTAACAAGATGGACTGCCCACAGAAAAACCACATGGGGCCCAAAAGAGCAAAATTCTGGGTTTTCTTGTGGGCTTGCCCACAGAAAATCCCCATTGGAACCTAAAATTAGCATTGTGTGGTTAAAAAAACACCGGAATAGTTGTGATAATAGGACAAGCGCTCAGCACGTCCGATCTGGCTCAGCGCCAGCCAAAGAGCCAAAACAGATTTGAATTCAGCAGTTGATCACGTGACACACTGAATGTTCGAATCACACCGGTGTGATCGTACGCGTGAAAGGGTTAATAATAGCGGGGCAGATTGTAACGCAGTGTTACAGCTTTCCCCATTAGCGCAACTGGAATATAGAACTGGTTCTTGTCTTCTGCTGGCTTGCCAAGCATTAATAAACTATCTAAACCCATAAATAACAGATTGGCGATTAAAATAATAGCCCATTTGTCTCATTTTAAATGAATACTAAAAACTGAGATGAAAAAAATACTTCAGCCAGAAATTTACTTTTACTATGGTAAATAAATATTCAGCTATATCTTCAAAAGGCTTTTGAATTTTGGCACACTTTTTTCTCTGTATAGTGTTGCTATGGCAACTAGTAAATGCCATAAATTTGATTATGCTCGCGTTTGTGGAAATATTTAAACCACTTGTGTTACAGTTAACCTCGTGTTAGTTTGTGCCCCGCGCACCCCTACATGTATTGCGTTTATAAATACCTGTTATGGTGCTGTCATGTTTGTAAATCATCTTAATAACACACAACCGAAATAATAATAATTAAAATAATAATAATAAAATCTTACCGGTTTATGTGCGCTTTTTTTGTAGAATGTTGGGTCGGCGTAAGTGATCTCTTTGTCGCGAGTCTCAGCTGTGTCAACAAAAGTAACAGATACTAAACATTTAATGAAATGATGTTTGAAAATTTATATATATATGAGCGCTAGGTAATACTTGCCTTTTTGGTGTGTTTGTCTACATTTCCTGCAGATGCAGAAGATCCCAATTACACCTACAATCAACAGAGATCCAGCAGCTGCAGCAGAGATCAGCAGTATCAAAGATACAGAGTCTGGAGGATCTGAAGGACACAGTCATTAGTGCGAGTGAATGTGTAAATAATCACAAAATATCATCACACACGTACCTGAACATGGTTGACAGAGTTTAGTGTTGTTGAGATGTGTCGTCTGGTTGCTGATGGGATTGTTGAGCACACAGCTGTAAGAATCGTCCAGACACTCAATATCCAGAGGTAGAGAGAGACTGATGCTGAGATCAGACACATTGATGCTGGACAATAAACTGTTTCCTTTGGACCAGGAGAGAGTCACATGACTCACATTCACAGCTGAACACAGCAGAACACATTTGATTACTGGTGATCCTGATGATGATGATGATGATGATGCATTTTGCGAAGCGTTACTGCTGATGACAGGTACAGGCAGACGAGCTGGAGAGAAATAACAAACCAAATTAACAGTGTGATTTATTTTTTATTTTTTGATTTGTCAGTATTTGATATGTTGAGTGAAAGTTCATCACACAGAGAGGCCCATGCACAACTGATTACATAAGAATTGCAAAAATGTCTACAATGGCATTACATCATTAGATCGTGGAAATGGTGACTTTCAGAGAAAAGAAAAATGACAATTCTCCTGTGATGACGTGCATAAACTGGAACAAATGCAAATATTATAGACAATACCTATTAAGTTTTGTTTGACATTATTAGTAGAAAATTAAACTTGAAAAGGGTCTAACTCACTGTTAAAATGATTACCAATTATTCCAACTTGTTCTTTCTCTCTTGTGAGTCCTCTCAGATGGCCGTGGGAAGGCCCAATAAATGCAAATAAAATGCCTCGTTCAAACACCTTCAACTATTTAATGTCTGCAGCTTTTATAGACAAAATCACAGCCTAAAATAGAATACATAAGCTTTTATAGTTTTTTATGAGGTGATGTAGTGAATATCTAATAGGAGTACATATTGTAATATGAGATATGAAGAAAAAACTGTTCTAGCCAAACTTTTCTGGGCTACTGTCCAAGATAATGAATAATAGTGAGAAACTCCAACTTCATGTTTCTCCTAGAGTCCAGCAATAACTCAGTTTATACAAATGGAGAGAGGAAGAACATGGAAGAAGGGAGAATAGGAAAAAGAGGGAAATTCAACTGCTTTAATTTCTATCGCTCACCATAGACAGTAAGGTTGAATACGTTGTGTGGCATCGCACTGCTGCTGTTGAATAGTTTATAAACTCCAGAGTCAGTGGTTCTGGTGTTTGTGATGGTCAGAGATCCAATCTGATCATCCAGCTCCAGTCTGTCTCTGAATCTCCCATCAGCATTATCAGCATGAATCTTGTAATTGTTTTTTCCGTAGAGTGTAGCTATAATAACTTTGCTGTGTCCAAATCTCCACAAGATCTTTTCTTTCAGCATTTCAGAAAGATCAGGGTTTAGAGTGACTGAATCTCCCTCCGTCACTGATACTAACTTCACTTCATCACCACCAAACACAACTGAAGAACAAACAAGTATATTAACTGAACAGAAATAACTTTCTAAAGGTCTTTGCACACTGAGTCCGAAATTTTCGCATGTTAAAAAATAATTACGACCTCGTGTCAATTACATTTACACACTGCCTCCGGAACTTTCATCTGTCATAAGAAAATAGGGTCAAATAGGGTTTGATTTTCTGCGTTTTCACATCCGTAGCAAGCATTTTGATAGAAAAGGATGACGAATACGAAAAAAAAAGGAAAAATGCATACGAAAATTTCAGTATGCAATGACCTTAAGAGTTTTAGTCATTGCATTTTCAATGTATACTTATTAAAAGGAACAGCAGCATGAACACAAAAGTATTTGTGTATATTAGTATGATACAACTTGAAAAAAAATAGATGTGAAATGAATGATGGAAATACAGAATTATGTTTTTTTTTTTTTTGGACAATTTATAATATAAACAGAACTACAAAATACTTACCAGCCAGACTCCACAACCCCAAACAAATGAAAACAAACATTTTTTTCAGCAGTTCACCAAACAGCCTCACAACAGAACTGTGATAATAATCAGATCCTGACACTTGAAAATATCAAATGTGCTGTCAGTCTGTAGTGAAGTGGTCATGAAAATCTACAGTGAGTGTGAATAAACTACTCCAGTAGCACCGCCCTTCAAAGTCTGTATGACTGGTCAAAATGACACTGTTTGAGCTACAAAAAGAAGAGAATGTGAACTTCAAAAAAATAAAACAATAAAAAAAAAAAAAAAAAAATGAAAAAGTACATTTATTGACTGATTGCTTTTGAAAGTTAAACCATAGTGCTTTTATTTTGGCAGACCTTAAAGTGTTTGATGAAATGGAGTTTGTGTGGAGTAGCATTTATTGTGGTTCTACTGTGGCTTTGTTTGGAACTTTATACTACCTACTATTTTATACTAACTACTGTTATAAAATCAAAATCACATCACAATCATGCTGATAATAAAGAAAAAAAAATGCAATCTTGATATTGCTCACACAAGAACTTTAGCCCCAGACTAATAACATTTTGAGAAAAAAAAAAAAAACTATGCAAAATGCTTAAAATGTAAGGACACAAGTCTGGCTGGTAAGAAGTTTTAAGGCTTCAGTTATCTTAAACTTTCCCGTTGGTGTCAGGAACGTTGCCAAAATGACAAAAAGAAAAGAAAAAAATATTAAATCTGTCCCCATAAACGTTCTGAGGTGGTCACGATGTGGAGTTCTTTAAAGGTTTGGGGGACGTTATTTGGAGGACCTTCACAGAACATTCAGGACGTTCTTGGGACGTTTAGGGGACCATATTTTATTTGGAAATGTTTGGGGACGTTCCCAGAACGTCCTCAGAAATGTGACGTTCCCAGTCCCCACTGGTGTCAAGGGCGTTGTTTAGTAACGTCCCCATAACGTTCTGAGACGGTCATGATGTGGAGTTCTTTAAAGGTTTGGGGGCGTTATTTGGAGGACCTTCACAGAACATTCAGGACGTTCTTGGGGCGTTTAGGGGACCATATTTTATTTGGAAATATGACGTTCCCAAAACGTTGTCAGAACGTCCACGCTGGTGTCAAGGGCGTTATTTAGTAACGTTCCCAGGACGTTCGAGACGGTCATGATGTGGAGTTCTTTAAAGGTTTGGGGGACGTTATTTGGAGGACATTTACAAAACATTCAGGATGTTCTTGGGACGTTTAGGGGACCATATTTTATTTGGAAACATGACGTTCCCAAAACGTTGTCAGAACGTCCACGCTGGTGTCAAGGACGTTATTTAGTAACGTTCCCAGGACGTTCCGAGACGGTCATGATGTGGAGTTCTTTAAAGGTTTGAGGGACGTTATTTGGAGGACATTTACAAAACATTCAGGACGTTCTTGGGACGTTTAGGGGACCATATTTTATTTGGAAATATGACGTTCCCAAAACATTGTCAGAACGTCCACGCTGGTGTCAAGGACGTTATTTAGTTACGTTCCCAGGACGTTTCGAGACAGTCATGATGTGGAGTTCTTTAAAGGTTTGGGGGCGTTATTTGGAGGACCTTCACAGAACATTCAGAACGTTCTTGGGACGTGTAGGGGACCATATTTTATTTGGAAATATGACGTTCCCAAAACGTTGTCAGAACGTCCACGCTGGTGTCAAGGACCTTATTTAGTAACGTTCCCAGGACGTTCTGAGACGGTCATGATGTGGAGTTCTTTAAAGGTTTGGGGGCGTTATTTGGAGGACCTTCACAGAACATTCAGGACGTTCTTGGGACGTGTAGGGGACCATATTTTATTTGGAAATGTGACGTTCCCAAAACGTTGTCAGAACGTCCGCGCTGGTGTCAAGGACGTCACCTAATAACGTTCCCAGGACGTTCCGAGATGGTCATGATCTGGAGTTCTTTAAAGGCTTGGAGGACATCATTTGGAGAACAATCACAGAACATTCAGGACGTTCTTGGGACATTTAGGTTATTACTATAGGAAGTCCCCTATTAGTCTCTACACTACATTCCCATAACATGTGCAGGACCAACCTAAAATGTTTTTTTGGTCCTATTTAGGTCCTTCCCCACATTTACTGAATGTTTTTAGAACCTTTAGTAACACATTACAGGAAACTACCAGTCAATTCAATTATTTTCAAATTGGCTTTATTGATATGATAATTTCCACAGTAAAGCATCAAAATGTGTCCAAATAATGGGAAACAGTAACAAGAACATATTGATTTATATTAATTATATATTTAGTGTGTGTGTGTGTGTGTGTGTGTGTGTGTGTGTGTGTGTGCGTGTGAGTCACTGTCTTTTCAGGAGGTGTCCCAAGTTGTTCTTCGGCTGCCTGAAAAAAGTATAAATAACAATATTTAGCAATCACTTCAATTACTTTTTAACTGCTTTTAATCACACTTAGGTGTATAAGTATAGATGACCAATATATATAGTTGTGCACATAAGTTTACATACCACTTGCAAAATATACAAAATGTTAAGAATTTTAACAAAATACGAGAGATCATGTTATTTTGTATTTAGTACTGTCCTGAATAAGCTATTTCACATAACAGATGTTTATATATACTCCACAAGACAAAACTATAACTGAATTTATAAAAATTACTCCATTCAAAAGTTTACATGCCCTTGAATCTTAATACCGTATGTTGTTTCCTTGGTGATCCACGACTGTTTTTAAGTTTTGTGATAGTTGTTCATGAGTCTCTTGTTTGTCCTGAACAGTTCAACTGCCTCCTGTTCTTCAGAAAAAATCCTTCAAGTCATTCACATTCTTTGGTTTTCCAGCATCTGCTGCATATGTGAACTTTTTCCAACAGTGACTGTGATTTTGAGATCCATCTTTTCATGCTCAGGACAATTGAGAAACTCATACATACTATTACAAAAGTACTGCTTAAGAAGGAAACACAAAATATGAAGAGCCTGGGGTGGAAACATTTTGAAATAGATGATTAGGGTAAATTATACTTATTTTGTCTTCTGGAAAACATGTAATTATTTATGTAGCTTTTGAAGTGTAGTACTAAATGAAAAAAATATGATCTTTACAAAAATAAAATATAAAATTACAGGTCATCATCCTGTTCAAAAGTTTACACCCTCTGGCTCTTAATGCATTGTGTTTCCTTCTTGAGCATCAGTAAATATGTTCAAGTTATATAATAGTAATGTATGAGTCCTTCAGTTGCCCTAAGTGTAAAAAGATGGATCTCAAAATCATCACGTATGGATCACATATGCAGAAGATGCTGGGAAACTAAAGAATGTGTAGGAGCTGGAGGATTTTTCTGAAAAACAGGAGGCAGTTGAACTGCTCAGGACAAACAAGGGAATGATGAACAATCATCACAAAACATTAAAACATCCAGAAAATGGCAAACAGTATTAAGATTCAAGGGTATGTAAACTTTTGAATGGGGTCATTTTTATAAATTCAGTTATTATTATTTTGTCTCGTAGAGTATATATATAAACATGTTATGTGAAATAGCTTATTCAGGACAGTACTAAATACAAAATAACATACAATTGTCATGTCATTTATTTATTTTTACTTTTCCGTGTGCAACTTTGACATTTAATACTTTTTTTTTTTCATATACGATATACACACTTTACTTACTTCCATACTTCATGCGTGGGTTTAACATAGTTGCATAGAACAGTTTCCCGCTATAAAATATTTTTGTATATCCTAACAACAAAAATATTTTATATGGTGAAAAAAAACCATCTTGTTAAAACTATGAACTTACACTACCAGTTAAAAGTTTTAGAACAGTAAGATTATTAATATTTTTTTAAAGAAGTCTCACCAAGCCTGCATTTATTTGATTCAAAGTACAGCAAAAGCAGTAATACTGTGAAATAGTTTTACCATTTAAAATAACTGCTTTCTATTTGAATATATTTTAAACTGTAATTTTTTTCAGTTACATTTTCAGCATTACTTCAGTCTTCAGTGTCACATGATCCTTCAGAAATCATTTTAATATGTTGATTTGCTGCTCAAGCAACATTTATTTATTTATTAGTACTATTATAAATAATTAAAACAGTTTAGTAATTTTTTTCAGATCAGCATTATCACTGTATTATTCAAAACCTTGCATCAGTATTTTATTTATTTATTTATTGGAAAGAATTAAAGGAATTAATCACTTTTATTTTGCAAAAATGCTCCATAAATTGATCAAAAGTGATGATAAAGACATTTATAAAGTTACAAAAGATATCCATTTTAGATAAATGCTGAAAAAATATACTCTGCTGTTTTCAACATAATAATTATATTAAATGTTTTTTGAGCAGCAAATCAGAATATTAGAATGATTTCTGAAGGATCATGTGACTAGAGTAAAGGTGCAAAGAATGCAGCTTTGAAATCACAGGAATAAAATTACATTTTAAAATATATTCAAATCAAAAAAAGTTATTCTAAATAGTAAAAATATTTCAAAATGCTACTGTTTTTGCTGTACTTTGGATCAAATAAATGCAGGCTTGGTGAGCAGAGCAGACTTTTTTTTATATAAAAAAACAACAACAACAACAACAACAAAAAAAAAAAACTATTTCAAAAACTTCTAACTGGTAATGTATCACATTATAACGTGACAATTATAACGTTTTTCTGGCCTGTCAGCTGCTGCAAATTTGAAAACCCTTTTTGCAAGATAAGCCTACCTTCTGTAATGACATCATGACAACCTGTATGAAGAGGGCAGGGTACATGGCCAGGTCTGGAAAGCACAGAAAGGGGCACAGTGTGAAAACACTGCATTCACTGCAGTACAAGGTTCGTTACTAATCAAAGGAAAGACAAAACGGGCGCAAAAATAAAAGACAACTGTAAAAAATGTATTAATTAATTCATAACTTACATTATTACAAAAACGACAGAAAAGAAACAAACATTCTGATCCACAAACATTGTGTATTTTATTTTAGCCTGGTCAGTTAAAAGCATAAATTATTTACGAATCTTTTATATCATTACTATGTAATTAAAAAAAAAAAAAAAAAAAACATAGTAATAATAATAATAATAATAATAATATATATATATATATATATATATATATATATATATATATATATATATATACACACACACACATTATTGATAAGCAATTTAGATTTTTAGACCCCTTAACCCAGGGGTGCCCAACCCTGTTCCTGGAGATCTACCTTCCTGCAGAGTTTAGTTCCAACCCTGATCAAACACACCTGTCTGTAATTATCAAGTGCTCCTTCAGATCCTAATTAGCTGGTTCAGTTGTGTTTGATTAGGGTTGGAGCTGAACTCTGCAGGAAGGTAGATCTCCAGGAACAGGGTTGAGCACCCTTGCCTTAACCTATCCCTAAATACAAACATACCCATATCATAGCGAATATAAAATCATATGAAACGTTAGACTGAAATATGCAAGAAACAAGAAACATTTTAGAAACAACATAGAATTACAAAAAAAAAAAAAAAATTTTGGGACGCTAATCCCACTTCTACCTTTAAACCTAAACACAGCCATTTCTTACAGTAACGTTAGGCTATAAATAAAACCATGACAGACAGACAAGTGCAATCCCAATATTTACTGCAAAAAATGTCAAAAACATTACCAAAAGTAGTCCAAATGATGCTGCGTTGCCACCGCAGGTGAAATACAATAGTTTGGTGTGAGGTACAGAGCACAATTTAAGTTTTTAATCGCTAAAAATATTACTCAGACTATCCTCCTGATTCACTTTGTGAAAGCGCGCATCATTCAAACACATAGACAGGAACACTGCTGTCGCAATCTGTGACGAAGCAGGCGAGGACCAATGAGCGTTCGATTTTACCGTCGTAGTTAATTGAAGTGGTACATTTTGAATTTGGACGAACGAATCAGTGCGGGCTTTGATGTTTATACGGTCGTTGCTGAGAATGAAAGATGATCGCTGAATAAAGAGTTGAATTTGGATTTGTTACTGGCAGTTGTATGAATTCAGAAGACTTGGATTACAAAGCACAAATAAAACTGACTGATGTTATTATGTTGCGTTTTTAGTGTGTTTATGGTTCTATTTTTCAGTCACTGCATGTTGGAGAAAATGGCGTTTATGTCCCACGGCAAACAAAATAAATATTTCATAAAAATGGTTAAATAATTGAAAAAAATGTTATTCATTTTAAGGGTGTGTAGTCTTGTTTTAAGTTGTATTCTTCGCAATGAGTTGACAGCAGAAATCACACAGAACCGATCGAAATGTTATTTTTCATATTAAGTAAATGAGTAAACTTAATTTAATAAATGCATTTGGAAACATATTGCCTTGGTATGACAACAAATATAATAAAAATGTTAATACCGCGATTTCATTGCCTTAATGCTGTAAACAGAAGTATTTTTCAGTGTCTATGCAAAAGTTTTACATAAAACAGATACGAATTCTCATGAGATCATGTTGCTAAACTTTAATACTTTGGTTTAGCAAAGTATGTTCACAATATTAGCTTAGTAATGGAACGTGTACTTCTTTTTCAGAAAACTATTATTACAATAACTTTCCATGATATATAATTAATTTAGCAGAAATAACGTTACTCACCGTAGAAGGCTCTCAGCTGGTGAAGAAAAAAAAGCCTCAGTATGGATCAACGGATGCTGGGATGAACAGCTGGATCGCTTCACAGTATACCGGACCTTTGTGATTGGTTTAATACATTGTACATATTAAAAAAATTGTAAACGTGCTGTTAACGTCCAAAATGTCCTCTTTTTTTAAACGTTCTTATGTGACCAGAGATTAACCAATATAGAACTGCCTCCTAAAGTCTTATTGCGAACGTTATTGTATGACTAAAAGAGGACCATGTAAGAACGTTCTGTTAACGTCCCGAATGTCCTCTTTATATAACGTTCTTATGTGACCATAGAATAACCAAAATAGAACGTCCTCCTAAAGTCATTTTGTGAACGTTATTATATGACTAAAAGAGGACCATGTGAGAACGTTCTGTTAACGTCCCGAATGTCCTCTTTATAACGTTCTTATGTGACCATAGAATAACCAAAATAGAACGTCCTCCTAAAGTCATATTGCGAACGTTATTATATAACTAAAAGAGGACCAAATATAGAACGTCCTCCTAAAGTCATATTGCGAACGTTACTGTATGACTAAAAGAGGACCATGTGAGAACGTTCTGTTAACGTCCCGAATGTGCTCTTTATAACGTTCTTATGTGACTATAGAATAACCAAAATAGAACGTCCTCCTAAAGTCATATTGTGACGTTATTATATGACTAAAAGAGAACCATGTAAGAACGTATTCTGTTAACGTCCCGAATGTCCTCTTTATGACGTTCTTATGTGACTATAGAATAACCAATATAGAACGTCCTCCTAAAGTCATATTGTGAAGGTTACTGTATGACTAAAAGAGGACCATGTGATAACGTTCGTTTAACCCCGAATGTGCTCTTGTTCTTATGTGACTATAGAATAACCAATGTCCTCCTAAAGTCAATGTCCTCTTTATGACGTTCTTATGTGACTATAGAATAACCAAAATATAAACGTCCTCCTAAAGTCATATTGTGAAACGTTACTGTATGACTAAAAGAGGACCATGTGATAGAACGTTCTTCTAAAGTCATAACGTTACCTAAAAGAGGACCATGTGATAACTCCTTATGTGACTATAGAATAACCAAAATAGAACGTCCTCCTAAAGTCATATTGCGAAGGTTACTGTATGACTAAAAGAGGACCATGTATTATTATGTGCTAAAACGAGACCAAAGAATATAGAACGTCCTCCTAAAGTCATATTGCGAACGTTACTGTATGACTAAAAGAGGACCATGTGAGAACGTTCTGTTAACGTCCCGAATGTGCTCTTTATAACGTTCTTATGTGACCTAGAATAACCAAAATAGAACGTCCTCCTAAAGTCATATTGCGAACGTTATTATATAACTAAAAGAGGACCATGTGAGAACGTTCTGTTAACGTCCCGAATGTGCTCTTTATAACGTTCTTATGTGACCATAGAATAACCAAAATAGAACGTCCTCCTATATAACTAAACGTCATATTGCAAACGTTATTGTATGACTAAAAGAGGACCATGTAAGAACGTTCTGTTAACGTCCCGAATGTGCTCTTTATAACGTTCTTATGTGACCATAGAATAACCAATATAGAACGTCCTCCTAAAGTCATATTGCGAAGTTACTGTATGACTAAAAGAGGACCATGTGAAACGTTCTGTTAACGTCCCGAATGTGCTATAACGTTCTTATGTGACCATAGAATAACCAAAATAAAGAACGTCCTCCTAATATAACTAAAAGAGGACCAAATATAAAGAACGTCCTCCTAAAGTCATATTGCGAACGTTACTGTATGACTAAAAGAGGACCATGTGAGAACGTTCTGTTAACGTCCCGAATGTGCTCTTTATAACGTTCTTATGTGACCATAGAATAACCAAAATAGAACGTCCTCCTAAAGTCATATTGCAAACGTTATTATATAACTAAAAGAGGACGTTATTATATGACCATGTAGAAATGTAACTTTATAACGTTCTTAAATGACCATAGAATAACCAATATAGAACGTCCTCCTAAAGTCATATTGCGAACGTTATTATATGACTAAAAGAGGACCATGTGAGAACGTTCTGTTAACGTCCTAAATGTCCTCTTTGTAACGTTGTTATATGACCACAGAATAACCAATATAG